>NC_137040.1:22417281-22419781 GCF_032717465.1 Coenobita brevimanus | reverse complement strand
ACAACACCAGATCTCACTTCTTCCCCCTTCTTTTCCCTTTTCTTCCCTCTCCCCCTACCTTGCTTCCCTCAGTGCTCCTGCACCCTTTCCCTCCCTTATTTTCCTCCTCTTCTGCCTCCCCTCTCTTCCCCTCAACCGCACCCCACTCCACAAATCCTACCTTTTCATTCATCCTCTTTATTTTACTCCCCCTCCTTCCCTCTCGTTTTCTATCTTCTCCCTTCCACTTCCCCTCTTCCCCTTTGCCTTGCCCCCTCTCCTGTCCTACTCCCGACCCTCCACCGGACTGTAATCTGTCCCCTCCTCCCCTCTCCTTTACTCCATTTCCCCACTCCCTTTCTTTCACCCCTCCCCTCAACCAATCCTCCCCCTACCTCTTTCTGACCATCCATTCAGCATTCCCCTTCTCTCCACTCCTTTCCTCTCCTCTCCCCTCCTCCCCTTACCTCCCCTGCCCTCCTCTCTCTTTTATCACCGATCTACTCTACCTGCCCCCTCCCCTGAACCCTTTTCTCATTCCTCACTTCGGACACCCCTTCCTCTAAACTCCTCACCCTGCCTATCATCCTACCCCTTTATCCATCATTTTCCCCCCATTCTCCCTCCTCTCCCCTCTCCCCACCTTGCTTTTCTCCCCATCTTTTTACCATCCTCTCCTCTCCCTTCCCTTTACCTCTCACCTCTTCCCCCTCTCCCTCATCGAAGCCCTCCCCCCTTCCTCCTACTCCTGTCCATCCCCACCTTAACCAACCCCCCACTCCTCTCCCTCCTTCCTCTCTCCCCTCCCCTCCCCTTTCCCCACCATGAACCCCTCTCTCCCCTCCCCTCCCCTCCCCTTCACCCCCACCGCACTAACTCGCTGACTGCCGATTAATCTTCACTCTGATTGCCTTAGTTTCATACGGCCTTTTTCTTTTCTTTTTTTCCTCAATATGAATGGCTCGAATTTTTTCCCTCTCTTTTTCCCCATTTTTTCGAGACACAACCAGAGGGACTTTTTAAAGATTTTCATTTTTCTCCCTCCATTATGAGTGGTTTCAAAATTTTGCTTTTTATTTTGTAGATTTTTTTTTTACTATTTTATCTATTCGTTCAATTTTTTTTTTACTTATCGTCAAACCTGGGTATCTCTAAGATTTTTTTTTTTTTTTATAGTTAAATTGGCTTTAAATTTTGCTTTGTTTTCTGTGGGTGTGCTATATTTTTTTCCATGGTTTTTTTTAGTGAACCACAAGTATTTAATTTTTCCCCTCCACTAAGTATTAATTTGGTGAAAGATTTTGCTCACTTGATATAGTTTTTTTTTCCTTTCAATCTAAAAATACCTGGCTAATTTGCTTCTTACTTTCACTTACTTCGTAAATACTTTTTCTCATTTTTTTTTTTCATGAACCTCGCGACACTTAAAGGTTTTCGTTTTTAGTTAATCCATTGACAAATTAGAGAGTCTTACAGTTTTCTTTGCATTTATCTGCATGTGTTCAATTTGCGGTGTGGCAGACTTTCTCTCTCTCTCTCTCTCTCTCTCACACACACACACACACACACACACACACACAAACACACACACACACACAAAACCACAGCCCGTGTACATATAAAATTTCTGGCGACTCCACAAGTAATCAAAGGATCTGAATAAATCTGTAAATATACCAAGGCAGAATAAAACATTTCCTTTCACCTCTTCTCATAAAAGTGGACAGAAACTACAAGGAATTTGATCTGCAGAGATATTTATTTCCGTGTGCTGGAGGATTCTGTGAGATGGCATTTAAAGTTAATATTTCTCTTTTTATACAATTGAATTCCTTATATCCTTTTAACCACTTATGATGATGATGGACTGATGATGGATGGATGGATGATGGTGATGGAAGGATGGATGGATAATGGTGATAGTGGATGGATGGATGATGGATGGATGATGGTGATGGTGGATAGATGGATGATGATGATGGTGATGATGGATGGATGGATGATGATGATAGTGATGATGGATGGATGGATGGATGATGATGATGATGATGCATGGATGGATGATGGTGATGATGATGGTGATCATGGATGGATGGATGGTTATGATGATGGTGATGATGATGCTAACCCTCTTCTCCTCTATTAAGAAAACAATTAGCTATTACGTAGGATTAGCTCAAGATGATGTCCACAGATCAGTCACATTACTGTATTTATATTTATATTTATTATTATTATTATTATTATTATCATTATTATTATTATTATTTCCTTTCACTATAGAGATATTTGGTTGTTTCATTACAGACCTACGAAAAATGATATTTGTTGAGACGTTATTCAACTAAAAGGGTAAATAATAGGAAAACGTATATGTAGATTAAGATGTGTATGGATAAGGATATGTATAGTCGTATGTAGAAAGTAACTTGCACATATTCACATTATACTTAGTTATGCGAGAGTGGAGTGATTCTTGCGTCCACACACCAGACAAATTACACACACACACACACACACA
>NC_137040.1:22362281-22402281 GCF_032717465.1 Coenobita brevimanus | reverse complement strand
CCACTAATAGTTCGTGGCTTCTCACAAAAGGGAATTGTCACGAATTTGATTCGTGATATTACGCCCCTACAAAATTAAATTTTTTCCTTATGGGAAGAAATTTGTAGATATATATATATATATATATATATATATATATATGTACACATCCTAACTCAGTCACACAAGATTCACACTGTGGTGTGTGTGCTATCCTGCTACAGGAGAAAGTCGCAATCGCCAGTGAGCGAAAAAAACTCGTATTTACGTTAATAGAAGCAAGCTTGAGGGAAAAACTCTGTGACGACGGTGAAAATCCTATACTCAGGTCAAACTGAGCAAAAATTCGCTACATTTACACTGACAACTAACTGTTGTGTAGCGTGGTGTATGTAATACACGGTGTAGGTGTGACAGTTGTAGTGTAACTGTACCTACGTGTAAAATGACAGTAAATAATAATATGGTGACGACGAAGGCAGAGGAGAAGAGGCGGCAGCGTGCGGCTGACGATCGGCTGGCCCGCACAGCAAAACTGCTACACCCATTGCTGTACCTGCAAAATCAATTGAGGTGGAGCATCAAAAGTGTCAATGAGACAAAATTTTATTATGTTACAATTACTCTCTCTGCCTAGCAGTCAGTGCTATGACGTACATTCGAGGTCGCCATTAATGATAGCACACGATTATGGTCGGCAAGTTGAGAATCCTTGTGCAAACTCGGGTCTTCCATAGCCTCGAACTGCACACGGGTCCTCAACCTGTGCCTTAACCTACAGTACTTATATTAATATCGAGGAGCTGAGAATCCTTGTGCAAACTCAGGTCTTCCATAGCCTCGAGTCGCCTCTGCGGAGTTCTCACTTCCCCCTTAACCTACAGTACTTATATTAGTATCGAGGAGCTGAGAATCCTTGTGCAAACTCGGGTCTTCCATAGCCTCAAGTCGCCTCTGCAGAGTTCTCTCTCGAACTTCCCCCTTAACCTACAGTACTTATATTAGTATCGGGGAGCTGAGAATCCTTGTGCAAACTCGGGTCTTCCATAGCCTCAAGTCGCCTCTGCAGAGTTCTCACTTCCCCCTTAACCTACAGTACACGTGTATGTACAGGCCCTGGACATACTGTGTCCTGTGGGGCCAACAAGTGAGACGTCAGGTCTACACTTTTGACTGGGAACCAGGCTGGTCCTTGGATTACTCAAATCTCTGAGGATGCCTATCACGGAACCCAGCATACAACAACTGCCCATGTTAGTCAGCAGTTAGCAGGCGAGACATCAGGTCTGCACCTACATTATCACTTCCCTTGATGTATCTCACAACAAGGTTAAACTGCTGTAAATACAGTGTCCAGCAAGTCAATCTTGCATTAGCCGTCTTGGTCGTGCTAAGACTAGTGAGTGGCATATGGTCAGTTTCCAGAGTAAATGATGCCCCATATAAATAATAATAATATTTTTTAACACCATCAACCACAGCCAAGAGTTCTTTCTCAACAGTAATGTAATTCCTCTCGGCGGGTTTTAGCCTACTGCTGTGGTATGCCACTGGGAAGATTCCACCTTCCGATTCCTGCATCAATACGGCACCTACTCCATCTTGTGAAGCATCAGTGCGCAGTATGAAAGGTTTGCTGGAATCAGGCAACTGCAAGATAGGCTCCTTGCACAACATATTCTTGAGGGTGACAAAAGATCTCTCTTGCGCTTCTCCCCATTCAATGGTGTTTGGAGCATATTTCCGTAGCACTTCGTACAATGGTTGGGCAATGAGAGCAAAGTTGGGGATAAAACTCCTATAATATCCCACTAGGCCAAGAAATGCCCTAACTTGTTTCTTGGTCACGGGTCTCGGGGCTTCTCTAACCTTCCTGATCTTGTCACCCTGACACCTGCAGTGATTGTTGCCAACAATATGACCGAGGAACTCCACCTCACTGTGAGCAATCTTGCATTTGCTAGGCTTCACAGTCATGTTGAAACTCTGGAGTCAACTGAAGACAATTTCCAAGAGTCTGAGGTGCTCCTCCAATGTGGCGGAATGAACGAGGACATTGTCAACGAACATCTCTACTCCTACAATACCATGGAGCACTTGTCTCATGGCACGATTGAATACTGCTGGGGAATTGGTAAGTCCAAATGGGAGGACTTTATACTGGTACAAACCCCTAGGAGTAGCAAAGGCAGTGAACTGACGACTCTCAGGATGAAGGGGAATCTGGAAGAATCCCTTCGCTAGGTCGAGCTTCGTGAAATATCGTGACCCTGCCAGCTTGAAGAAGATGGCAATATGGTCACCCATTGGCTCAGCATCCACTTTGGTGATTGCACTGAGCCTTCTATAGTCGCCACAAATCCTGACTCCACCATCTTTCTTGCGGACTACTACCATTGGACTACAGTAAGGTGATGAGGACTTTTCGATAATGGCTGCCGTCTCCATGTCAGCAATTTCCTTATCTACTGCACCCTGTAGTCGCATGGGAATCGGATATGGCTTAACCTTTATAGGAGCATTGCTGGTCAACTTAATTTTATGACATGCAACCTTTGCAAGTCTAGGTTGGTCTGAGAAGACATCAGCATACTGACAGAGCAGTGACCATAAGGCATTTTGGTCTCCTACTGCTAAGTCAGGGTTAAGTAAAACATCTCTGACAGTCTCTTCCTGACGGGACTGAGAGGTTAAGGGCTCGTCATCATGGTCATCAGCTGGGATCACCGCGGCTGCCTCGGTTTCTTCCAGTGGCTGGTCACTATCATCAGCTACTCGTAGGCCAGTCTCCTCGGGGTCTGACTCATGATAAGCCTTCAACATGTTAATGTGGAACCTTTTACGAAGATTCCCCATCTGTATTATGTTGCTGAGGTCTGAAATGCGCTCTACTACATCGAATGGACCCTTCCACTGCGCCAACAACTTGTTCTGGGCAGTGGGGAGTAATACCAAGCATTTATCACCTGGATTAAACTTCCGAAGCTTTGCCTTCTTATCATAATAAGCCTTTTGCACTTCACGCGCCTTGATCAGTTCTTCCTTAGCTAACTCGCACGTCGACTGGAGGCGGTCAGCCAAATCAAGGACGTAGGTGTAGGTGGTCTTGACTTCAGGGTCGGGTTCTTCATCGTCCCATAACTCACGAAGGACTTGAAGTGGGCCCCGGACCGACCTTCCATACACCTGTTCAAAGGGTGAGAATTTCAATGAATGCTGTGGGGCTTCTCGATATGCAAATAGAAGAGGAGAAATGAACCGCGGCCATTCCTCTGGCTGTTCGGCGGTCATGCGCCCCAACATCTTCTTGAGAGATCCATTGAACCTCTCACACAACCCGTTACACATGGGATGATACGACGTAGTTCGTAAGCCTCGGATGGACAGCAACCTGAATGCTTCGTTCATCATTGCTGAAGTGAACTGCGAACCCCGGTCGCTTAAGACCTCCTTAGGGATACCTACATGACAGAACACTTCAATTAATGCCTCAGCAACAGTGACGGCCTCTATATTCTTAAGGGCCACGGCTTCAGGCCACCGTGTGCTGAAATCAACAATAGTGAGGATATACTTTGATCCATCACTAGCCCTAGGGGAGATTGGCCCAACTATGTCAACTGCTACTCTCTCGAACGGTTCAGAGATTATGGGCATTGGCTTCAATGGCGCAGGACGGACACGTCCCCGGTCAGTGGTACGCTGACACACATCACAGGAACGTACGAGCCTCGTTATTTCCCGTCCCATTCCTGGCCAGAAAAATTCAGCATGGATGCGGTCAGAGGTCTTCTTTTGACCCATGTGACCTCCCATCGCTGAACAGTGACCTAATTCAAACACTGCTCGGCGATACTTTGCAGGAACGACAAACTGCAGTCGAACCTCACCCTGGGGTGTCTGTGACTCACGGTACGGCCGTCCTCGCTTACGAAGGAACCTGGCTTGTCCTCCCCGTGAATACTTGATCACTTTACCCTCCAGCTTCTTGTGCACTGAGGCAAGTGTCGAGTCAGTCTGTTGCTCTTGGACAACATCTTGACTACGAATCAGATCTTGCGGCGTTGCGACGGTCAACGGAGTGACGCGATTTGGAGCCTTGGCCATGGCTCGTGTTACCGCAGCAGCCGAAGTCTGAGTAGCAACATCTACGGAGCAACTATTTTTGATGCCAGGTATGTTGCCTAATATGAGGTCAAATAAAGGTTCTGGCATGCATGACAACTGCAGCTGTCAGGCCAGTGTAAAATGGAGACGCCACCTGGATACGTGCCTCAGGGAACAATCTCACTGATCCATCAATAAGTCTAACTTGGATCTGTCGACCTGTATACTCATCAGGCCGAACTAAACTCTGCTTAACAGAGCAACCTGAGGAACCATTGTCCCTCAGGACATTTACAGAAACACCTCCCACAGACCCTGGCTGAACAAGAAAGGCAGTGTTGCTGGTGGAAGGGTCTGAGGAGGTAGCAGCCAGTCATTCATGACACTGCGGAACAACTGATGCAGCAAACGTGGCGCCCTGGGAACTAGGTGTCTGAGGAGAGTTCATGGTCGGAGGGGGACTTGTGAACTCTTGGGAAGTACCTGTACTGGTAGAGATGGCACCACCGGGTACTTGTGGAATGAAGGCTGCATTTGCCTCCTGCCTCCGATACACTAATTGACCTGACTGAGGGTTACGTGGCTTGTCCTTGTATTGCTGCTGCTGCTTGGGGAACTGCTGCTGGTTGGGGTGCTTGTTGTACCGCTTCCAAGCAGGCTGCTGTGTATTTTGCCCCTGGTCCTTCTGCGGTTTGCTTGGACCTTGGCCATTACTCTGAGAACGGCCTTGGTGCTGGGATTCAGTCTGAGACGGCTTCCCAGACTTGGCAGTATCTTTTCTGCTCCAGGTGTTTTGCTTACGAGTTTGATACCCGTATGCAGTAAAGAATGCGTCAGCCTTTTCTGCCATTTGGCTGGCATCTTTCACCTGGCAGATCTTAAGCTGTGCTATGAGCTCAGCAGGCCACGACCTCTCTAGCTGTGTACGCAGCATAAGGTCAATTATCCCCTCACGCGTGGAAGGAGTTTCATCTTTCTCCATCCACTCATTTAAGTAAGCTGTGAGACGATCAAGGAACTGAACAGCTGTCTCCTTGTCTTGGAGACGAGCTCGCATGAACTGAACTTTGGCGTCGTCTACTGTGAGACTATATGCCTTAATGAGTGCAGCTTTCATCATCTCATATGTGAGATTGTCTCCACGAATTCTGTGGAGAATATCGAGGGCAGGGCCCTCAAATAGGCTAAGAAACTGAAGCCGCTTAGCTGCCTCATCCAGTTGATACAAGTCTGCCATGTCCTCAAAACGAGCTATGTACGGCTCGATTCGCTCGCTTTCCTTGTATGAAGGAAGCTTGATGCGTGGGGTCGCCAGGACATGTGCAGGGGGAACGCTCGTGGAGCTTGGACCAACTGCACCAGACGTGTCTGAAGCCAAGGAATCTCGCTTGAGCTTCAGTACTTCAAGTTCATGTTTTTTGCGCGCTTCTCGCTCGGCACGTTCGTGTTCTCGTTCTCTGTCTCGTTGTTCACGCTCGTATTCGCGCTGCTCTCGCTCGTATTCGCGCTCCTTTTCGCGTTCCTCACGCTGTTCTCGCTCGTATTCGCGCTGAATCTTACGCTCTTCACAGGCATCATTCTCGCGCTGCTGCTCCTGATTATGCCGTGAGAGTATATACTCTTTAATTTCGGTTGGGTCCGAAAGACCCATTTCTTTGGCTTCCTGTAAAAATACAGTAGTAGCCATGGCGCTAATTTATTAAGCAAACCGAAACTGAGTACTGACTGCTTCGCAAACGAATGCTAATAACACAAATAAAGAATACAGACACAAGCTAGTGGTGACCAGTCATATCTAGTTAACTGGCAAAGATTAAAGCAAAAATGCAAATAATTGAGAACTCAATAATTAACACAATGGGTACGGCGGCTACCCAGGAGCGAATAAAATCGTCTGGCATTACCAAAAATAAAGTACTAAATAGAGTTACTCTATGGATTAATAAAGCAAAAATTCACTTGCTAAATTAACGGTAAACACCAGTAAGCTTGTGCCTATAAACTTTAATGATAAATACCTAAATATGAACGAGTGAGCACTATCTCGTGAATAGCTCTAGAGCTAGGAGTTAATATCCTGGAATGAGGTCGCCAATTGTCACGGGGTTTTTATAATATCACGGCTGTTTTTTAATAAATGCTTAATATTATTTACCTGATAATAATATTCAATAATATTGAAAAGCAGGGACAATGATTGTCTTGCTACATCAAGCAATGATTACTTTACCGGTCCGCTTCGCACGATTCTCAAGAACGAGAATTTATAAACTTCCTCAACAGTACACAGCAGAGACTAATTACTCACAAATGCTGAATTAGTACTGTTAGCCTCTGGAGAAAGTTACTTCACCCCTGACAATAAATAACTAATACTACTAATAATATCAGGTTCTTGCTGATGCTTAACTCCTAGGTGGCACAACGGATTTTAAGCTTAATACACAAAACTGGCCTAAGTACCAGTTATGAATGGCAAACGTTTCTGCAAGCTAGGAGCTATAAGAGAAATAAGCTTAACTGCGGAGAAATGAAACAAGAGTTTACATTACATTAAGCTCAAGCAAAAGAACTGTTAAATTTATTGATTACAAAATAAATTTAACGTTACAATTCAAAATCAAATTAATGAGATGCACTCACTCACTCACGCAAAAGCTAAATACTTACGCCTAAGAAAAAACACCTTAATTAAACTTTTAAGACTAGGAAAATACAAAAATGAAATACTGGTCGATGAATGCTTTTTATCACCCAATTCAAGGTAGGAGCACTGGAGACTGTGGTCTAAGTAGAGCCTGGCTGACTTCTCACTTGTTGGGGCACAGATCCTTCCTCCGTCAGAGCAAACACTGGACTAAGTCGTGGGAAAGAAAAGCGGAGCACTAGGCCGCATTTTTTAACGGTCGAGTGAGCGAAACGCGCCCAAAACAAATCGCTCAGCGGAAGCGCTAATGTCTCACGCAAAGACGATAACGTATGACATTGAAAAATTGATTTGACAAAGCTTCCGTCCGAATGAGCGGTTAACTGAACGATAAACAGTGAGTTTTCCACTAATAGTTCGTGGCTTCTCACAAAAGGGAAATGTCACGAATTTGATTCGTGACACTAACCCACCAACCCCACTAGTCTATTGGTACTAACCATCCCTTCACTCAACCATCCATACACATGCAAACCTCCCATCCATCCAACCTCATTCGTCCAGTTCAAGAAAAAAAAAATCACACCTATAGCTTTTCCCATCCTTCTCTATCCACCCTTGTCCATACACACATTCACCCGACCATCCATCTACATCTAAACCATCCATCTATTTACTCCTTTCGTCCACATATAACCATCCTGCCAACTACCCATCCATCCATCCACGCCTAACCTACACATCCAGGAAATCCATTCGTCGATAAAAATCATCCTACAACCATCCATCCACACCCAAACCAACCATCCAGCCACAACCATCCTTCCACGTAGTCCATTCATCCACTGAAAACCATCCAACCATCCACCAAGCCATCCCTCCGCACCGAAACCACCCATCCAACTAGTTCATTCGTCCAAAAACAACCATCCAGTGACCCACCAGGGCATCCACACCTCTATCCACCAATCCACCCCTAACCACCCACCCTGACAGTCCACTCGTCCACAACCAACCATCCATCCATCCACCTCTAATCACTCTACCTACAAGTCAATTCGTCCACAACCAACCAACCATCCATCCATCCATCCATCCACCTCTAACCACGCACCCTAAAGTCCATTCGTCCACACCCACCCATCCATCCATCCATACCTAACCACCCACCCTACAAGTCCACTCGCCCTCAACCACCCATCCACCTACCCATCCACCCCTAAACCATCCAGGCAGTCCATTCGTCCTAACCAAATCGGAGGCAGGGCAGGACTAATGACGAAGGGCGGCTCCATTTCGTCGCCGGCAAAAACAACAGGCCGGAATATTCGCGGGGGGGATGAGGCAATGTAATATTCAAGCACAGGGATGAGGCGGCCAGTGATATTCCTAGCAGGCCGGAAGGGAAGATTATCTGATGTAATATTCAAGCGCCCGCCAGATCCAGTGAAATTCGGAGCCGAGAATATTGAGCTAACGTCCAGGTGCCCTTTTTCCGAGTGTCTATTTTCTCCTGAGGGATGGTATTAAGGAGGTTGGGTGTTTTTCTCTCGTGTGTTTTCTCAGGTCTTGATCATAGTTGGCTGTCTGTCTCGCTGTCACTCACTAGCTTCTGTTACGTTTATCTCTTCGTCTTTCTGTTTCACTGTCTGCCTGTCTGTCTGTCTCAGTGCTGGTTATCGTACCTTTCCGTTCTCTCTGCCTGTTTGTTTTAGATAGATATGCATCAGCGTGTAATTTTCTGTGCTCTTTGTTTTACTTTTTGTACTTCCACCTTTCGTAGTTTTCTTCGTAATTTTTGTACTCTTTATTTTGCTCCTTTAACAATCTATCATGTGCGTGTGTCCTTGTTTCTGGTGCATCTGTCTGTCTGCTTGAATGCTAGCTAACACACTATTTAATTTCTCTCGTTAATATATATATATATTTTTTAACATCACGGTGAAGGTCTGATAAAATTTTCATCCTGTATTTCTTACTTTTTGCCTGATTTATAATACCAGACATTTTTCCTTTCGTTTTTTACTTGATAAAATAGAAGGATCTTTGTTTAAGAGAGAGAGAGAGAGAGAGAGAGAGAGAGAGAGAGAGAGAGAGAGAGAGAGAGAGAGAGAGAGAGAGAGAGAATTAACAGACAGGTGTGCATGTGGGGGACGAAGTAAGAAGGACAGAACCCAACCAACCAACAACTCTGACACCCTAACAGGCCAATTACACCCCAAACCACTCGATTCCAATCCCAAACTGCTTATTATATCCAACCTTTGAAATGGCCAAGAAAATAGTTGTGGCTAAGTAAGACAAACAACCCCGAGACCACCTGTACTTTACCTGTGAATTACCTGCCCGATTCCTTGAGCTCAACACCTCTAATAACACTTAACATTTAGTGTGATTTTCTGGACTTGTGCTGGCAAATATAAAAGGTACAGGGAGACAGGGAGGTAGAGAGGGAGAAAGGGAGGGAGGTAGAGAAGGGAGAGAGGGGAAGGGAGGGGAGGGCTGAGGGAGAGGGAGGTTGAGAGGGAAGAGGGTGGGTGTCTTTTTTTTTTTTTTCGGTCTTGGTACTATAAGTGTGGGTTCATTTTATTCGACTTCCTATTTCGCTAACTCACTCTCTCTCTCTCTCTCTCTCTCTCTCTCTCCTGGATGCCTCAATATTTCCTTGCATCCATCGACGCCTTTGTATATTTTATTCTTGTTTCTTTCAGACGATTTTATTCTTCTTAAAAGGAACCCCAGTTACTTAGAGGGTTAATTAGGTCTACGTCTAAATCCTCCAGTTCCTAAGATCTATCCTAAGCTGAAGAAAATCGTCCTGAAGGAGAAGGGATAGAAAAAGAAACACGTCAATGCTGTGAGGAGGATGAGGCTACGAGATTTAATATTGAGAGAAAGAGAGAGGGAGAGAGAGAGAGAGCTACCTGTGTGTGTGTGTGTGTGTGTGTGTGTGTGGTAAACCTATTTATCAATCTGTATGCATTTTCTTTGTGGGTGGGTGGGGGGCAAATTCAACAACTCAGTGAACCCTACTATTACATCCATCCTCACCTGAGCACCGAATCATACCTGTAATCTTATCCAACCTTTAATGTAATCACCACAAACACCAGGTAAACGTGCCACAGAGCTTTAATACAGGTGTGCAATTACCTGTCTGCCACACCCACACGCTCACCTGTAATAAGCCTTAATAATTACTCTCAGGCTTGTCAATGCTAGAGAATGGCGTCTGAGAGGCAGGTAAAAATCTTATTCTTGGACATTACTATATTTTTCGGTTGTTAAATGTCAGTGATGGTAATGGTGAAGATGAGCTTAGATGATGATGATGGTGATGATGATGATTACGCCTGACAGTGACGATTCTGCTGCTGCTGCTATTGATGATGATGATGATGATGATGGTAAGTGATGCTGACAAGGATGATTAAGATGGTGATGGTGATGCGATGGTGATAATGATGATTTTTATCCCTCTATACGCAACAAAGTCAGGTCTGATAGCTAAATAAGGAAGGAATATAATGGCTGTTATTGACTGTTTGTTTTCATTATCCTTCCTATCCTCCTCCTTCTCTTCCCCTTTCTTCTCTTCTTGCTTCAGTAGCCTCCATATCCTATCCCCCTTTCCTCCGCCTCTTCCACCCTGCCATCTCCCACCCCTCGCTTCCTTCTTTTCTCCTTCCCTTTCCCTCCTGTCCTCCCTCCTCACTCCTGTTCTCCCTTCATTTGTCCTCTCCATCCAATTACCTCCTCTGCCCCCCTCACCCTCCCTTCCATCTCCTTCTCCTCTTTTCCTCCCTTCCTCCTTCCCTCTCCCTCCTATCCTCCCTCTCCTTCAACCTTCCTGCTAATTTCCTACTCCTCGTTTCCTCCTTTCTTCCTTTCCTTTCCGTCTTATCCCCCTTCTCGCTCATTCCTTCTATCTCCCATTCCCTGTTTCCTCCCTTCCTCATATCCTACTTCCGACCAACCCCTCCCTCTCCCTTCCCTCCCCACCTACCTCTTACTCTCCATTTTCTTCCTTCCTTCTACTCTCTCTCCTTCCAGCTACTCCCTCTCCCTCCCACTCCCTCCTATCTCCTACCCATCGTTCCCAATCCCTTCCCCCTTCTCTCTCCCACCTATCCTCCCTCTCCCTTACCCTCCCGCATATCTCCAACTTCCATTTCTTCCCTTCCTACTACCATCTCCCTCTCTCAGATTTCCTCCTACCTCCCACCCTCGTTTCCTGCCCCTCCTTCCCCCTCTCTCTCCTCTACCCCCCGCCTCCTCCTCCCTCCTTCCCTCTCCCTCTCCCCTCCCCATCCCCCCCTCCACCAATGTTTACCCAGGACATGTTTCTGGAGCCGAGATCACAACTGAATTCGAATCCTCCCTCAGGTCCTTCTCCAGATCCGACCTTTTTTGCCGATTGCTGTTGGGATGAGGGGGTGGCCGGGGGCTTTGAAGGGGGGAAGAGGGAGGATAAGGAAGGTGGGAGGAGAGGGAGGTGGAGGCTGAAGGGAAGGAAGAGGGGAGAGAAAGGGGGAAAGGTAGGGGGATTGGGTGGACGAGGTTAGATTGGAGGAAAAAGAGATGGTGTGGCCTGGGAGGGGGGAGAAGGACGGGAGGAAGCGAAGGTAAGAGGAACGGGGAGGAAGGGAAGGGGGAGGAAGGGAAGGGGGATGGAGGAGAGAAGGTGAGATAGGAGGAAAAAGGAATTGTAGATGGCAGGGGATCTAGAAGAGGGGGAGGAAGGCTATACAAGGAGAAAGGGATGGAATGGCAGGAGGAGAGAAAAAGAGTAAGAAAGAAGCAAAAGGTGAAGAAGGATGGAAGATGCAGGAAAAGGAAGGGGTAGGGAAGGAAGGAAAGGGGAGGGAAGGAAGGAAGGGGGAGGAAGGGTAGAGGAAGCAGAGGTGGGAGAAGATGGGAAAAGAATTTTGAGAGGAGAGGAAGAGGAGGCAGATACTGGTGATGAAAGAGAGAGATGGATGAAGGGGAGTGAGAGGGGGTGGAAGAGGGAGATGGAAGATGGATTACACAGATGTTCGAAGGATCACCCATACAGGGATATTCAGCAGAATTTTTTAAAGAAGTGGATAGTATAACAAAAAATAGTAGAAGAAATGCAAATAATAAAGTGAAATGACCAACCCACCTATAAATAAAACGCAGTATAAAACATAATTAAAATGCTTATATAGGTCTAGTACTGCATAACTGCGTGCCTGAAATAGCAAATCAAGTTTTACAAGACTGCACTACTCGAGTACAGGTGAATTATATATTACTGCATGAATAAACAACAACAATTTAGCTTTATACTGTTATTTCCACAGGTCGTAACGCCTCTTATGACCTAACCCTTTGCTTCTAAAATATTAATAGCATAACCCTTTGCTTCTGAAATATTAATGGCAATCAATACATACAGCAAAGCCAAAGGCGGAAGTTGTGAGGTGTGGCTAAGAGCAGTGCAGAGCAGGGCAGTCATCACCCATCCCGCCGCTGGCAAACTCACACAGTAATATACACTAACAGAAAGCATTTATTGGACGGAGTACTGGAAATATCAAAGGTCAGCGAATGTATGCGAGTAAATGCTTAACCCACTCACTGGAAACACTGACGGTAAGTGGTCCGGGTGAGGTGTGAGCACAGAGAACACCGCTCAACTGATTACTCCCTGTTGGCGCATTACGTGCTCCACTTGTTTTCTAGCTGGAAAGCAGATCATTTACATCCATTACGTTTAAGTCGCCACAGCCAACTTTCTGCTAAAAGCCCTTACTTTATGTTTTCATACAATTTAAAAAAATCTTAATCACAGTTAACTTAATTACTGAAAAGAGTATCATGTTACTTAATTCGACAGGGTTACTCATTAAGATATTTGTGAGGTGGGTGCCTTATATTAAAGATAACTTCTCGAAACAGCGAGGGATAACCTACCGAGATAGTATTAGTGACTACAGCACCTCAGATTAGGGTAATCTATCTGAATAATCGGTCACATCACCAAGTTATGCCTAAATAACTCAGTTCATGGGAGTCTGACGTAAATCCTTCACAGCACATATATACGGAAAAATCCCAACAGGGTTCACCACACACACACAGGTCTTTGAAACAGATTGGAGTCAAACGGCTTTTCATCTTACCAATGCCCCTCCTCTTACTAACTCCCTCCAATTTCAGTCATATCGTAGGAGTGTTTCAGTTTTCTCCTTTTACTATGCTCCTGTCAATAGTCACTGATCTCCTGGACTGTTTGCCTGCATCCCTCCTGCATTCCGGTGGGCAGCAGTATCCGTCTAGACACACACCCACCCCTTTTAAGATCAGCTCTCCGATGCAAGGGCTTAGTGGTTCCCTCTGTCTTCGTGCACACAATACATACCCCCAAAACTGTCTTCCTAGTCCGTATTCTCGTCGGTTTAGGGGGCTCCCTAGCACCTCTTCCTCAGCGATTTATTTTCGGATATGGCAGGTAAACATCCTTCTGAACGTTATCCATGTTGAGAATGGCTATCTTGGGATGATTTACGGAGATAAACAAAACGGTGTAATAAGGAAACTTAGTCGCTAAGGAAGAGGTGTTGGTGATCTTCCTTGACCAAAAAGAATACGAGCCTCTGTCTCTTTCCCTCTGTCTCTGACCTCCAGTATAAAATGCGTTGTGTCCATGTATCTTAAAAGGAATGGATTAAGATTATTGGCTCCTTCAGTCGAATTTTCTCTATAAAACACAACTTCTCGCAGGTTAAGGGTGAAGCCACGTTCAGATTCCCTATCAGGTGGGGTCAGGATTCCAGTGGCTTGAATGGTGAGTGAATGGGAGTATGGCTCATTCAAGGGGCAAACTTTGGTTGGTATCTCATTCTGTCAAGTATTTTTCTGTCTCTCTGGACTCTACCTCATTCCAAGAAAGGAGATATGGATGATGATGATGATGATGACAAAGGTGATGATGATGATGACAAAGGTGATGATGATGATGAAAAAAAAAAAAAACTTAAGCCCCCTAAATTTTGAGACTACATACATCTCAAAATGGTGTTCACATTCTCACCTCAATTCAACGCCAACACACTTTCCTCCACACACACTTTCCTTGTTCCTGGAAGCGAGTTCAAGCATTCCCTCTTATTCCCTTTCCTAGAACTGACCACTGGGAGAGGGAGAGAGAGAGAGAGAGAGAGAGAGAGAGAGAGAATGTGTGTGTGTGTGTGTGTGTGTGTGTGTGTGTGTGTGTGTGTGTGTGTGTGTGTGTGTGTGTGTGTGTGTGTGTGTGCGCTCTCCTCCCCAAATCCTTCGTTAACCAGTAGTGCAGAACAAAGACGGAAACAATACCCTGAACAATAGAAAAACCCGAAGGAAATTTTACAAGAACGGTAGAAAGTAGTTATAATAATGAAAGTACTATTACGATAAAAAAATAAATATTACTTTTATACAATTTTGCTCATAATTTTTTTTCACTTTTTATGCTTTTCATCAAAAAATAATTAAATTGTATCGCGATTTTACATAGAGACCTTACACATTTTTTTTTTCTTAGAGATTTTAAAACTGATCCTTCACGAACAAAAAATCAATGTATGTATTTCACAGTCAAAAGACTAAATATATGAATCATGCCAGCCATTACCAGCCACAATGTCTAATAATCAGAGTGGCCAAATCATTAACTACTGTATCTTCTTTAACCCTTTTAATGACTTGTGATAATTTTGTCGTGCCCTGGACTCTAAATTATTCTCATCGATTTTGGTATATCTTTTGAGTCCGTAACAAGATGCTCCTCAACACTACCATCATAATTTTTCTCCTAAGTCGAGATTGCTGCTGTTTACTTCTTTCATAAAACCGGAGACAAAAAACTCATTTCATGCACGAATATCCTCATCACCTGTAATTATTCCATTTCCTTCACATGCTAAAGGGCCATTTCCACTCCTAAATTGTGTTGTTATTGATGTTTACGTTTTTATAAATAGTATCACTCTGCTAATCAAGTTCCACTCCTTTATCATTTTGTTTTTGATGTTTCTTTATAAATAGTATCTCTCTGCTAATCATTGCCAGTATCACACCGCCTTCAGGCTTATTAATTTCAATACCTCCCTTGCGACCCTACCCCAGCTTTCACTCATAATTAGGGCACCTGGATTTTCTCAACACCGACTTTTACCTGTGCTGAGACGCAAAATGTACGACAACGGCGTGTGCTTGCTTTTTTGCTCTTGTTTTTTATATTGTTGATGTTATTCCAAGAGAAAATTTTAAATAATACCACCACGCCCATACCACAGAAGACATAGTACCCACCTTCGCAGAGTATATTATCTTTAGTCTATCTGTCTATCTATCTATCTATCTATCTATTTTCACCTGACAAAGATCCCTAACCCCTTTCAATTCTGTTATGGCCAAGTGTTGTCAAAATGGAAGGATGATTTGACTAGTAACCAAGGAGACATATTTTTACTTCATAACTAAGGCTCAGTGAATTTCATGCAAACAAGTTATTATTCAAGCGAGGGGGGTTGACCGGTTCCATCAGATGAAAAACCGACTACAGTGCCATCCCAAGCCTCCTCTCTCTTTCTCTCTCTCTCTCTCTCTCTCTCCTTTCCTTCCATCATACTCACCATTTTCTTCCCGATGCAACAATTTCTTTTATTCCCTCCTCTCTCTCTCTCTCTCTCTCTCTCTCTCTCTCTCTCTCTCTCTCTCTCTCTCCCTCTCCCTCCGTTCCTTCCTTCTCCGCTCTTTTAATTTACCCCATTCCTTATCCCTCATTCACTCCCGTTTCATCATATTCCCCCCCCCTCTTCCTTCTCCACTTTCCACCTACTCTCTTTCTCCCTCCCTTTATTCCTTCATCTCTCTCCCTGTCCCTTTTCCCTTTACCTCTGTTTCTTCCATTCTCTGCTCTTTCATTTCTCCTTTCTTTACTCAGTGCTTCTCTCTCTCTCTCTCTCTCTCTCTCTCCTTTACCGATCTTCCTTCTTTCTCTCTCTCTCTCTCTCCCTCTCTCACTCCTTCCCTCCCTCACCGCAAAGTCTGAAATTATTAACAATTCTGAACTATCGCTGATTCAGTCATTTTATATCGACAGAAAAATGAGAGAGAGAGAGAGAGAGAGAGAGAGAGAGAGAGAGAGAGAGAGAGAGAGAGAGAGAGAGAGAGAGAGAGAGAGAGAGAGAGAGAGAATCATTATTATGTGATTTCAGTAATATTCTCCAAGTTAAACAGCATCCTTGTGATTAAAGTTGCTGATAAGTATTGGGAAAGGTAATGATACGAAAAAATAAGAGAAAAAGAAAAAAATAAGACACAAAGGGGGGAAGGAAGAAGCAGTGGGAGATGAGGTGGAGATGGAGGGAGAAGGGAGGAGGGAAGGAAAGGATATAAAAAACAAAACAAAACAAAGCAAAAATGAAGATAGGAGGAAGGAGGAGAGAAGGGAAATAAAGAGGGAAGGGATAAAAACACGCAAAATAAAAACAAGCAGAGGAGGAAAAGAGGAAGGGAGATGAGGGGGAAAAAGGAAGGAAGGAAGGAAGGAAAGAAGGAAGGAAGGAAGAGGAGAATGAATAAAAATACAGTAGGCAGGTCTTGTAGGATATACGAGAAAGGAAAGGATGTGGTTGTGAGGAGAGGAAGATAGGGGGTGGCATGACAGACGGAACAAGAATTGGAGGAGCGGAGAGGAGAGGAGAGAGGGAAGTGAGAGGGAGGAGAGGGAGATTAAGAAAGGGGTGAGAGAGGGAAACACAGGAGGGAGCGAAGGAGTGGCAGGGAGGGGAAAATAGAGAGGATAGAGAGAGAAGATAATTTTTTTCCCCCTAATTTCAAGGAAAGTATATTTTGCACACGATGAGGTAGGGTTGGGAGGGGAGAGGAAATCTGAAAGGGAAAGGGAAAGGTAGGGGTATATTGAAGGGGAGAGGGAAAATGGGAGAGCAGGGAGGGGAGAGAGACTAAGAAGGGGGTAGGGGAGAGAGGAATGAAGGGAGGGGGAGGAAAGGGGAGTAGGGGTGGGGTAAGCAGGTGTAGGGGAAGGAAGGGGAGGAAATGGTGGGATGGCGTGCAGGTTAATGGAAGGGAGGGGGAGATGGTGGATGGGGAGGGATTAGGAGGTAGTTAATGTGTGTGTGGGAGGAAGATATGAGAGAGAGAGAGAGAGAGAGAGAGAGAGAGAGAGAGAGAGAGAGAGAGAGAGTGTGTGTGTGTATGTGTGTGTGAAAACTCTTCAAACACCTAGTCCAGTTTACGTCAGGGCCCATGTTTGATTTTGCAGACCCAATATACATACATACATACAAATACATACATAAATACGTACATACATACATACATACATGTCACTGGTGAAATATGGGGAATAAACCTTCCTTCATTTTAAAACCTTCACGATCACTGGACGCTGGTTTGCATACATATATACAAATATTCACTTAGTCATACATGTTACGGGGAAGCTGTGGAATCAAGCCCTTTCGCGAGATGATTAGTTAAGTCGTGAAATAAGGCTATGTTAAGGTAGGCTAAATTACCGTACATTAACATATCATCAGCAAAGAAAAAAAATGTTCCTTCTCCTCATCTACTGTAACACTGGATGGTTCATTGGGCAGGGACTATCGATAATAATCCCACATATTATTTTCCACGCCATTCTATTACCAAACGCGGCGCCACTATCCAGCCTGCCAACATTACCAACCTTAAGAGCCAACACAGCCTGCCAACATTACCAACATAAAGAGCCAACACAGCCTGCCAACATTACCAACATAAAGAGCCAACATGGTCATCGATAACGCGACAAAATATGCCCGTCCTCTGTCATTTGCCGATCATCCATTTGCCTCATCGTTACGAATTTGACGCATAGGGTGGATGGAGCAGGGAGTTGGGTAATTAGAGGGTACTTTGTTATGGGGAGAAAAGGGTGAGTACTGGTGTTATGGGGAGAAAAGGGTGAGAACTGGTGTTATGGGGAGAAAAGGGTGAGTACTGGTGTTATGGGGAGAAAAGGGTGAGTACTGGTGTTATGAGGAGGAAAGGATTTAAATTTTCTATCATGGACCTATTTTCATCACGGACCTACTTTCCCCATGGACCTATTTTCACCATGGACCAATTCCCCTGTGGACCCCCTATCCATACACCCATCCATTCACCCAGTGTAGTAAGACCTTGTCCTGGTTTGTCCTCCGGGAAGCCATAAATCCACCCACCCACTCATTAAGCCCACCCACTCACTAAGCCCACCCAATCACCCACCCACCCCACCTGCCTCCTACCCCACTTCTCCACGCACCCTACCCACCCCCCACCCACCCATCCACCCCACCTACCTCCTATCCCACTTCTCCACGCACCCTACCCACCCCCCACCCACCCATCCACCCCACCTGCCTCCTACCCCACTTCTCCACGCACCCTACCCACCCCCCATCCACCCACCCTCCCCACCCATCTACCCACCAATCATTCCACCCGGCTACCATGCATCGGACATCACACAATGACTTGTAACATTCCACACCCACACCCACACACACACACACACACACACACACACACACACACACACATACACACACACACACACACAATCACGCTAGCCAATTTAGCTCACATTTATATACATTTCCCGTAAATTAAATCACTAGAGGTGTCCACTCCATATTGTTCCCGCTGCACGATTTTTTGTTTTGTTTATTTTTTTCATATTTTTCCCGAATTTATTTTATTTTTTTTGATGTGTTGTTGTTGTTATTGGGTTTGATCAATCAAGTTAGTTTCTTGGTTAAGGGTGAAAATTGGTTTGCTGTGCCGGGATATTGGGTGCACTGGGTAGTGGGAATTGGGTGAAATGGTGTAGGTATTGGGTGTACTGGTGTAGGTATTGGGTGTACTGGTGTAGGTATCGGGTGTACTGGTGTAGGTATCGGGTGTACTGGTGTAGGTATTGGGTGTACTGGTGTGGGTTTTGGGTGTACTAATGTGGGTTTTGGGTGTACTGGCGTAGGTATTGGGTGTACTGGTGTAGGTGTTGGGTGTACTGGTGTGGGCATTGTGTGTACTGGTGTAGGTATTGGGTGTACTGGTGTAAGCACTGGGTGTATTGGTGTGCGAAATCAGTTTACTAGTGTAGGCATTGGGTGTACTGGTATTGTTTTAGTTACTTTCAGACGATTTTACTCAGAGAGAGAGAGAGAGAGAGAGAGAGAGAGAGAGAGAGAGAGAGAGAGAGAGAGAGAGAGAGGACATTAATGGGTATCATCTTTTATTAAGGGTGTCATGGGGTAATGGGCTTTGTAGGGTGAGGTCAGAGAGGAGAGAGAGGGACAAGAATAATCCCAGTCTGACCAATATATAGCGGAAAAATCAAAACCATCTGAAACAGGCACTAGTATAGATAGGATTTTCACTGTAATTCGGCAGCTGTAAATTTTCTTCAGGCGAAATGGGAAGATAGTTTTTCTTTTTTCTTTTCTTTTTTTATTTAAGTGCAAATTTAAGGTCAAAAGTCCCTGTTAGAAAGGCTTAAATTCTAGACTTTGTAGCTATATAAAAAATCCTTAAATAATGCCACAGTCTTACTATCATTAAGACGTTGCTTGAGGCCTCTTATTTTGCCATATACTAAGAAATATGAAACTCATTGCACCATGAACTTGAGACTTCACCTGTACATATAGAGGTAGACATATATATACAGTACACACTTTCACACACATTCAGACAGGTATATGCAACACATACATGGAGCATTTCCAACGTACACACACGAGAAATGTGTATCATAAATACCACACATGCATTTCCTATTGCCTACATATAAAAAAAAAACATACAACAAAACTCACATATCACACACTTGTGCAGTACACACACGCACACACACACACACACACACACACACACACACACACACACACACACAAAAGGCTTACACATACAATTTTTTTTTTTATGTGATCAACTCTGGGCATAGGCTTTACAACCCGTTGCCAAGGCCCAGTAGTCCTCCTACATCCATACACTTCCACATGTCACCACTTCGGCGCTAACACCCACCGTCCATATTGAATACATGCTAGGGCTGCCTCATACAGGACTGGTGTATTGGTAGTAGCGAGGGTATTTTTACGACATGACGGCGGGTCGTCTGTTAGATCAGTAAACCTACCTTAAAGAAATTCAAATCCTTAAACTGTTCCCTGTCCCATCGAGGATTCGAACCTGGGTCCATTAGGACTGCAGGTCAACCCTCTACCGATTCAGCCACCGCCTCCACACAGTTATATACATACACACATGAGATACAGCCTACACACGGAAAAAATTTCCACACAACGATTACACAGATATAGTGATACATACCGCTGTGCATTTATCTTCAGTAACACACACACACACACACACACACACACACACACACACACACACACACACACACACACACACACACACACAAAAACCTCCATATACATATAAAAACATTCTCTCTCTCTCTCTCTCTCTCTCTCTCTCTCTCTCTCTTTCTGCTGACCAAATTGAAATATTGTTGCTATTACTCCAGTGGTAAATTCTGACATATCACTTCAGGGCCTGTGTGTGTGTGTGTGTGTGTGTGTGTGTGTGTGTGTGTGTGTGTGTGTGTGTGTGTGTGTGTGTGTGTGTGTGTGTGTGTGTGTGTGTGTGTGTGTGTGTGTGAATTTCCGTACATCTGTGTGCAAATCTATGTTAATGTACACAGTATATATAAACGAATGTGCAAGTGAAAAATGAAGGTGGAAATAAATAAGACAGATAAATAATAAAGAATGTATAATAATTATTAACTATATACATCCACACGCCTTGCAGTACTTTAACAACGCACACAAACACACACACACTAAAAAACGCACACACATACACAGGGTACATGAATCTCCATGACGGCATATTATTAAGATACACACGCCTGCCCGTCTGCACGCACGTAAAACCACACACACACACACACACACACACACACACACACACACACACACACACACACACACACACACACACACACACACACACACACACACACACACCTTTTTTCACCATCTTCAACTAAGTCAATTATCATCAGTAATTAGGTCTGTCTCCCTCACACTTTCCCTCCCTCCCTCCTTCCCTCCCTCCCTGTTTACCTATCCCCTCCCTCCCTCCCTCCCCTTTCTTTCTCTCCTTTTCTCTTGCACCCTCCCTCCCCCCTCACTTTTTACCTACCCTTCCTTCCCTTCCTACCTCTCTCCATCCTTCCTCCTCCCTCTCTCCCTTACACATCCTTCCTTCCTCCTTTCTTACTTACCTACCTTTTTTCCAATCTCCTCCCACCTTACTCTCTTCTCCACTTCTCCCTCCCTCCCTCACACAGTTTCCCTCCCTTCCACCCTTAGTGTTTACCTACCCTCTCTTTCCCTGACTGCCTAGCCTTCCTCCCTCTCTCCATCTCAGTCTTACCTCCCTTCCTTCTCCTTTCTTCCCCACAACCCACCCTCTCTCTTTCGTTTATCTATTCCCTCCTTCCCTTCCCCCTACATACCTACCTATTTATACCCATCTTTCTACTACCCCTCTTTCTCCCTCCCTACCTATCTTCCCCACACTTTCTCTTTCTGTCTAAACTCTTTCTCCCGTACTCTCTCTTCCCCTTCACTTCCTCCTTCGTCACACTCTCCGTCTTCCTGCATCCTTCTCTCCTCTCTCTTTCATTCCTTCTACAACACACACACACACACACACACACACACACACACACACACACACACACACACACACACACACACTATACACAGATGCACATACGACTCTCCCAGAATTCATGTAAAAAAAACAGACTAAATCAGAGAGAGAGAGAGAGAGAGAGAGAGAGAGAGAGAGAGAGAGAATCTCCTTTACATTCAACATAATGATATTTTCCTACTTTTTTCTGCTACATCCAGACGATTTTATTAGACGATTTTATTCAACTTAAGAAATCCCTCAGAACATGTGTAAGAAAAATCCTCCTTAACCCCTTTACTACGATCATCCATTTTCCATTTCCTTGACCTTTAACTCTGAATACAATATCGTCATTTGTGATTCTGAGGGTAACATGTAAGACCTTATGCATTAGAACTGTTATTTTTAATTTTTAGTGGGAGAGGAGAGGAGAGGAGAGGAAAGGAGAGAAAAAGGAAGGAGAAGAGAGGAAAGAGAGAAGAGGGGAGGAAGGAAGAGAAGAGATGAGAAGAGAAGAAGGGATCTGAAACGAGGTGAGATGAGACGAGGCGAAAAGAGGAGAGAAGAGGAGAGGAGAGAAGAGAAAATGGGAGAGAGAAGAGTAGGAAAAGAGAAGAGATGACGAGAGAGAGTAAAGGAGAGATTTCTTTACCTTATGGAGTTTGAGGCAATCACCATTAATTGCTTGACTACCAGGTGCCCCACGTCACCTGAATTAACTAGCCAGGTAGAAGCAAGAATAAAGAAAAATATGTCGTCGGGCTGAAGGGGCTAATTACCTAGGGAAGACCTATCGCAGTGAAGGGGTTAATGGAGTGTTTCTATTCCTCTCTATCTTTCTATCTAAGGATCTATTTAATGGCAAGAATATACTAAGGCGTCTTAAAACTAAAGGAACTAATGTTTTTATTGTCATCCTCGTGTCTGCTTAAACCCTTTCCCTGTGGTTAATGGAATTGTGTGGTTTTGTTCAGAGTAACGTCAGAAGATTTGGCTTTAACTGAGAGAAATGCTGACAGGTGAAGAAACTCCATTAACTTTATTGCTTCCTGCTGACACCCGCTGAAGCTCCGTTTTGGCTAAGACCAGATATTGCTCAACTGAGAGGAATTGTACCAGTCTGAAGGCGAATAAATACTAAAGTCTGTAAAGCCCCTAAAGAAGCGCAGTTGAGTCTGTAGAACCCCTGAAGAAGCGCAACTGAGTCCGTAGAACCCCTAAAGAAGATCAATCCGTAGAACCCCTGAAGAAGCGCAATCCGTAGAACCCCTGAAGAAGCACAACAGAGTCCGCAGAACCCCTAAAGAAGCGCAACAGAGTCCGTAGAACCCCTAAAGAGTGCGGTAAAGTTTATATTTAGGTCTCCAGAAGTTATAAATGGTAGGGTCCTCAAAGAATGGCTAAGACAGTCTGCACAGAGAGGTTAAAGAACGCTTCCTAGAATTACAATGCATGTGATAGTAATAATAGCCAAACCGGTAATGTATTATCACTGTCGCCTCGAAGATAAGTGGTAATAATATCGGCTGTCAAAACTAAGTGAAGTGGAGAAGCGTAATAGCATCAATGGGGCCTAAAAAAAAAATAGTATATTGTAAGTGGGTGGATATTTAATCAAGTGTCTCTTTGGATCCCGGTGGAAAGTAATTATTCACGTACGGTCCGTGAATAGTGTATCAGTGTTTGTGGTGCCCCTGAATCAGCGTATTAGTGTTTGTGGTGCCCCTGAATAAGCGTATTAGTGTTTGTGGTGCCCCTGAATAAGCGTCACAGTGTTTGTGGTGCCCCTGAAGAAGCGTTCCTCCCCCTGGTCATAAATCCCGAGGAGGAACTATGTGGAGTCAGTGCGGTGTTAATCCAAGGGGGCTCACGCCACGCAGCCATCACTCACCCGCTAACTGCCCACTTGTGAGGCCCTCCACACACACACACACACACACACACACACACACACACACACACACGCATAAATACACGTTCTGTCTCATAATCTATTGTACAGTATATCTACCTACATCTCTGTAAAGACCATTTCTATCTTTATCAATCAATCAATTTTGCTCTGTCTATACCTGTTTCTTCATTCGTCAAATACAGTGATCATCTGCTCCTTATAGCAGTGACTGACACGCTAAAAAAAACCGGTCAACAGTAAAAAAAAAATCATCTTGTGGTGCTCTTGATACAGTTGTAGGTGCTGATTCCGATAATCCCATCCGTTTTTTCCTGCCGCATCTAATTTTTATGATGAGTGATGAACCTTCGTGCTGCAACCGTATATAACAGTATTCACATATATTCCTGTTCTTAACACTGTTTATGCTTTTTTGCAGCTGTTGTTGTTTATTGATTCAGTTGAAATGTCAAGGCAATGCAAAAATAGCCTCAGTTGTTTCTGCTATGTCTGTGGTTCGTTCACCCCCAAGGGACAGCGAAGCAACATCACGAACGATATCAAGAAGGTCTGGCATCTGTAATTCGCCTGTGCTCTTGCGGATCAAGACAGGAAATGGGAACCGCAAGTAATTTGTGCAGCTTGTTCGAATGGACTGAGAGATTGGTTGAATATGAGAAAAAAGGCAATGCCATTGCCGTTCCATGGTATGGAGGGAGCCGAAAGATCATGCTACAGATTGTTACTTCTGCAAGGTCAACATATCCGGGTTTTCTGTTAAGAACAAGCAAAAGATTGCTTACCCCAGTTTGGAATCCGCTATAAGACCAGTGCCCCACACCGATGAAGATCTTCCCATTCCAGTACCACCAGGAGATGGTATCACCGGTAGCGACGATGATGGACGAAGATGTAGCCCAAACTGAGTCAGATGAAGCAGCTGAGGATGCAGAGTTTTTAGCAGACAATGAAGACACACATGAACAGTTCCCTCAAGGAGAGTTGAATGACTTAGTTCGAGATTTGAGACTACCGAAGGACACGGCTGAACTTTTGGCATCTTGATTGAAAGAAAAATGTCTGCTCTAGAAAGATGTTCAAGTAACATACTTCAGAAAACTAAATGAAGATCTTTCTTCATATTTTTCTGATGATGGACAGCTATGCTTTTGGAACGGCATTGATGGATTGTTCCGTTGCCTTTCACAGGAGCATGATCCTTCTCAATGGCGTATATTCACTGATTTATCGAGAAAAACATGAAGGCGGTATTGCTATACAATGGGAATATAAAACCTTCTTTGCTGCCTTTAGGACATTCTGTGCACATGAAAGAGTGCTATGAAAACATTGCGGCCCTTTTAGATGCCATAAAATATGAAGAATACAATTGGAAGTTGTGTAGAGACATGAAAGTGATTGGTTTGCTGATGGGACTGCAATCAGGCTTCACAAAACACTGTTGTTTCTTATGCCTCTGGGATAGCCGTGCAACTTCCAAGCACTACGTGCAGTCGACATGGCTACCTGGACAAACATACGTGCCGGGAACTTCGAACATAGCGAATGAGCCCCTGGCTGCTCCCGGAGACATTCTTCTTACTCCGCTTCATATAAAGCTCGGCTTAATGAAGAAGTTCGTGAAGACATTGGCAAGAAGGAACACTGAAGCATTCGGAAATGTCGCAAGCAAATTCCTTGGCATCACTGAAGCTAAGCTGAAAGAGGGAATATTCATCGGCCCACAGATAATGGAACTTCTGCGAGACCACAACTTCAGCACCTACCAGGCCGATGTGGACCTGGCTGCCTGGACCTCATTGAAGTGGACATGTGAAAATTTCCTAGGAAACAAGAGGTCACCGGATTACGAAGATGGTATTGAGAGACTTGTCAATTCATTTGCTGCTATGGGGTGCCGGATGTCGCTGAAAGTTCATATTCTCCATTCGCACCTTGAAGTTTTCGAGCAGAACCTGGGAGCCGTCTCTGACGAACATGGAGAACACTTCCATCAAGATATCAGTGCAATGGAGCATCGCTATCAAGGCTTCTGGAATGAATGTATGCTCGGGGAATACTGCTGGATGCTGTACAGGGACGAGCCTGGAATGTAGCATCGAAGGAAGTCTAAAGCTTGACGATTTTGAGTAGTTTGACCTTTGCAAAAGTGCACTGAAACTCACTCTCTGTTATATGTCTTGCAGGAGAGTTTCCTGGTTTGTCATGTCAATTTGAATGAAAATACAATGTATATATGGACTATTTGGAGACAATGAATTTATACAAGGAATCGACATACTTCAGAAAACTTCGAAACCTTAAATATACTAAGAAAATCTTCGTTTTTATAAGTAAGCATATGCGCCCAGCGGTAAAATTCAACCGAAACGATAAAAGGTAGTTTCCATAAAATTGTGACGTGCTACGCTAAAATGGACTGCATATTCGTGATCGTCGTCAAAATTAGGTCTAGATGTTTATATTTTATACCTGATGAGAGAAAAATGTTTGATTAGGTAGACCTGTGTAATTATCACCTCCTTGTTCTTCCTCTGACCCTGCTATCACTCATCACCCCATCACCACCCTAGATATACATCTATATATAACGTGAAAAAGGCATATTTCTCTGACAGTCGGGGTCCATTAGATTTTCCCAGAAGCAAAGTCATGCAGCTGTGTGTAATATTCTAAATGATGTTATGGATTTCACTGCCGAGAGGTCATCGCAAATAAAAATGATTAAAAACATGCAAACGTTCCCCAGTACATCATGCAAGTGGATGGAAACGAGATGGAAAGATGTGGCAAAGGAAAGGGAGAGGGTGGAAGGAAGGAAGGAAGGAAGGAAGGAAGGAAGGGAGGGAGGAAAGCTGGAGTAGGAAGAAGGGATGAAGAGAGGAAGGAAGAAAAATGGAAAGAAGGAAGAAGACAAGGAGGAAGGGAGGGAAGGAGAAATAAGATGAAAGAGGAGGAGGAGGAAAAGGAAAGATTAAAGGAATGCACGAGGAACGGTGGAGAGAGAGAGAGAGAGAGAGAGAGAGAGAGAGAGAGAGAGAGACGCACTTTACCAGATACTTAAGCTGATGGAGTTGAGAGGAAGAGAAGAGGGAGGTGAAAGGGAAAGAGGAGGGAAAATGTAAGAGGAGGGAAAGGAGGAAAAGAAGAGGACAAGGAAAAAGAAATGGAGCACAAGGAAGAGAGGAAAGAGGTAAGGAGAGAACAGGTGTGTGAAAGGATGGGGAGAAGGAGAGGAGGAGGAAGAGAGAAAAAAGCAGAAAGGGAAGAAAGAGGTAAGAGAAGAGAGAGAATGAAGAGGAACAAGGATGACAGGGAGGGAGGTCAGAGAAGAAAGAATGGGGAGGAAGGGTGAGAGAGAGAGAAAGAGGAAAGAGGTGGGAAAAAAAGTGAATTAAATGCTGCGGTACAGGAGGAGACGAATGAAAAAGGGAGAAAGAGGAGGGAGAAGAAGAAAAAAAGAGAAAATTTAGGAAAGAGAGCTCAGAAGGAGGCTAGCGATTGAACCGACAGGTAGTGGAGAAAGTGAACAAGAAAAGAGGGGCTCAACTAGACTTACTTATTATATTGTCTCTGTAAGACATACCCTGCTCAACTTAGATTTCTCTGAAGATAATAAATGATGATCAACTCCTTGTATTCATCTTTAATTCCTACTACAAGAAATCGAGAGTGAGAACTAAACTACAAAACTTCTCTACAAGTAACTACAAAGTCCTTTGTGACAGGAGGGAAGGAAGGGAGGAAAGAAGGAAGCATGGAAGGAAGGAAGGAAGGAAAGAAGGAAGGAAAGAAGGAAGGAAGGAAAGAAGGAAGGAAGGAAGGAAGGAAGGAAGGAAGGAAGGAAGAAGGAAGGAAGGAAGCATGGAAGGAAGAAAGAAAGGAAGGAAGAATTGTTGGAAGAAGAGGAGCAGAAAATGAGGGAAGAAACTGGAAACCGGAGAGAGAGAGAGAGAGAGAGAGAGAGAGAGAGAGAGAGAGAGAGAGAGAGAGAGAGGAGGAGGGGAAGAAAGAAAGGCTCGAGAGAGAGAGGGAGAAATAATGGGATGAACACTGAGTGAGAGAGTTAAGGGTAAGTAAAGAGGAGGAGGAAGTGGGAGGAAGGGGAGAGGAGGGAGAAAGGAGAGAGGGGAGGGGAGAGGAGAGGAGAGGAGAGGAGAGGAGGAGGGAGAGGGGATGGAAAGGAAGGAAGGAAGGGGATGAGGATGGAAGAAGGGGGGAGAGGGCGGAAAGAAAGGAGAGGAAGGAGGGGAAGGGGAGAGAGAAGAGGAAAAGGGAAGAAGGGGCCGGGAGAGGAGGATGAGGGAGGAAGATGTACGAAGACAAGGAGGAAAGGAAAGGGATAAGACAGGAGGTTGGAGGGATAGAAGAGAGGGAGAGAATGGGAAAGGAAAGAGAAGGAAGAGGAATGGGAAAGTAAAGAAGAAGGGACGAAGGAAAATAGAGTGGACAGGAGGGGAGAGTGGAGAGACGAGAGAGAAGAATAAGGAAGAAGAAAAAGAAAGATAAAAGAGGGAGGAGAGAGAAGGATGAGAGGGGTAGTGGTGAGCAAGATAAACAGGACAGGGAGAGAGGAGAGGAGGAGGAAGGAAGGGAGGAGAGGAGAAAAGAAAGAGGAGACATAACAGTTGAAGGATATTCAGAAGGATGGGAGGAGAGAAAAAAGAAAGGTAGGAGGTAAAGAATGGAGGGAAAAAGAAAATGAGAGGAGTGGGAAAACAAGGAAGGAGAGAACGAAGGGAGAAAGGAGGAAGGACTAAATGGAGGGACGGGAAAGAAAAGAGAAAAGTGGGGTAGGAGGAAGACAAAGAAGGGGGGAGGAAAGGAGGGGGAGATGGGAAAGGTGGGAAGGAGGAGAGATGCACAGAGGGAAGAAGAGGGGAGAAGGGTATGGGTATGGGGAGAGAGAGAGAAAGAGAGAGAGAGAGAGAGAGAGAGAGAGAGAGAGAGAGAGAGAGAGAGAGGAAGTAGGAAGAGCCTGAGAAGAAATAAAGAGAAAATGAGAAAGGGAGACAGGGATGAGAGGAGAAAGGGAGAGAGTATGAAATGAAAAAAAAAAGGGAGTTAGAGACAAAAAGAAAGGGAGGCAGGTAGGGGGAGAAGAGAAAGAAAGGAAGGGAGAGACAGGAGGAGAGAGAGAAAGGGAGGCAGCTGTGGAGCGAAGAAAGAGGGAAAGGGAGGCAGCTGTGGAGGGAGGAGATAGAGAGAGAGGGGGAGAGAGAGATGGAGGGAGAGAGGGAGGGAGGGAAGGCAGTCAATAATGGTCAGTGGAACAAGAGAGTTATTGGCTCATAGTGGTACCTGACTCACCTGCCTCCCCCCTCCCTTCCCCCCTCTCACCCCTCTCTCTCTCTCTCTCTCTCTCTCTCTCTGACTTCTTCCTTTCACTTTTCCTCACTTTCTCTTTCAGTTTCTCCCTTCCTTACATTTCCTTAACCTCCCCATCTCTCTCTCTCTCTCTCTGACTACTTCTTTTCACTTTTCCTCACTTTCTCTTTCAGTTTCTCCCTTACATTTCCTTGCCCTCCCCATCTCTCGCTCCCCCCCCCCCTCTCTCTCTCTCTCTCTGACCCTTCTACCTAGTATACCAACGCTACTTCAGAGAGGCAAAAATTAAACGAGTATAAACCCTCCCGATGGAAACTGACTCTCTCTCTCTCTCTCTCTCTCTCACCCTTCTTGACCCCACAATCTATTATACCATCGGTAATTCAGAAAGACAAAAAGGAGAGCCTTGCGATGGAAACTCTCTCTCTCTCTCTCTGATCATTTAAAAAGAATAGAGTATAAATTGAGAGATAAGGACAAGGAAAGCAGGAAAATATGTGTGTGTGTGTGTGTGTGTGTGTGTGTGTGTGTGTGTGTGTGTGTGTGTGTGTGTGTGTGTGTGTGTGTGTGTGTGTGTATGTGTGTGTGTGTGTGTGTGTGTGTGTGAGAGAGAGAGAGAGAGAGAGAGAGAGAGAGAGAGAGAGAGAGAGAGAGAGAGAGAGAGAGAGAGAGAGAGAGAGAGAGAGAGAGAGAGAGAGGAAATAAATGGAATAATGGATGGCTAAGGACAAATATCCCTGAAAAATGAAGAGAAACGAGAAGAAATGGAAAAGAAAAGCGACTGCAGAAAGAAAGAAAGAAGGGTGATTAGTAATGGGACAGAAAGGAATGGGGAAGGAAAGAAGGGAGAGACAGGAAGAGCGAAAAGAAAGGAGAGAAAAAAAGAGGGAGGAAAGAAGGAAGAGGAAGGAAAGAAGGGAGAGAAAGGAAGAGGGAGGAAAGAAGGGAGAGACAGGAAAAGGGAAGAGAGAATGAAGAGAAAGAAAGAGGGAAGAAAGAAGGGAGAGAATGGAAGAGGGAGTAAAGAAGGAAGATGGAGGAAAGAAGGAAAAGAAAGGAAAAGGGAAGAAAGAAGGAAGAGAAAGGAAGAGAGAGGAAAGAAGGGAGAGAAACGAAGAGGGAGGAAAGAAGGGAGAGAATGAAAGAGGGAGGAAACGAGAGAATGGAAGAGGGAGGAAACAAGAGAGAGAATGGAAGAGAAAAGAAGAAAGAAGGAAGAGAAAGGAAGAGGGAGGAAAGAAGGAAGAGAAAGGAAGAGGGAGGAAAGAAGGAAGAGAAAGGAAGAGGGAGGAAAGAAGGGAGAAAAAGGAAGAGGGACGAAAGAAGGAAGAGATAGGAAGAGGGACGAAAGAAGGGAGAGAAAGGAAGAGTGAGGAAAGAAGATAAAGGAAGAGGGGGAAAGAAGGGAGAGAAAGGAAGAGAGAGGAAAGAAGATAAAGGAAGAAGGGGAAAAAAGAGAGAGATTGGAATGATGATCACAAACACGGAAGGGGAGGGAAATAGGGGAGGAGGGAAGGGAGAGAGACTGGAAGAGGGAGGAAAGGAGAAGAGACTGAAGAAGGGAGAAAAGGAGAACAGACTGAAGGAGGGAGTGAAGGAAGAGAATGAAGGTGGGAGGAAAGGAAGAGAGAATGAAGGAGGGAGTGAAGGAAGGAGTGAAGGAAGGACTGAAGGAGGGAGGGAAGGTAGAAGAGAAGGGTAAATATGGAAAGGTTATGGAGGGAGAGGAGTGTGAAGGATGAAGGACAGGCAAAGGAAAATGGGAATAAGGAAAGGCAAGGGAAAGGGAGCAGAAACAAGGGAGGAAAGAGAGAGAGGAGAAATATGAAAGGGAGAGACCGGAGAGGAGGGAAAGGAAAAGGAAGTGAAGGAACAATATATAGAGACGAGGTAAGTGGAATTCAGAGAGAGAGAGAGAGAGAGAGAGAGAGAGAGAGAGAGAGAGAGAGAGAGAGAGAGAGAGAGAGAGAGAGAGAGAGAGAGAGAGAGAGAGAGAGAGAGAGAGAGAGAGAGAGAGAGAGAGAGAGAGAGAGAGAGAGAGAGAGAGAGAGAGAGAGAGAAAGAGAGATAAGGTGAGTGGGGTGAAGAAAGAGGGAAGAAAGGAGGCTAAACGAGGAGTGGAAATTTTAAAAAGAAAAGAAGGAGCAAGAGAAAGACGGTGTTAACGGAAGAAAATGAGTGGAAGAAGGAAGGGAGCTAAGGGAGGAAGGACAGATGGGAAGGACAAGACAGAGGAAGGACACTGAAGGGAAGGACAAGAGAGAAAGGAAGGACACAGAAGAGAAGAGAGTGACAGGAGGGACGGAAAAATGGAGAAACATGCAAGAGGAAGAGAGTCACAAAGTAAAAAGGAGTGGAAACAAGAACAGGGAGGAGGAGGAGGAGGAGGAGGAGGAGGAGGAGGAGGAGGAGGAGGAGGAGGAGAGAGAGAGAGAGAGAGAGAGAGAGAGGGACTGGGGGGAGGGAGAGGTAAAGAAAGAGGAAAGGAAGGGGAAAAAAAGAAAAAAAAGGGAAAATAAGTAAGACAATAAAAAGAGGAAAACGAAAGAGGAATAAACAAACACAAATTAACGAGGAAAAAGAGACAGGATTGAGGGGTAAAGAGAGCCAGAAAAAGAGAAAAGAAAGAAAGAGGAAAATGAAGAAAAATGGAAAGGAACGTAAAAGGGAGGATCAGGGAAACAGTAAAAGGGGAAAACGAAAGAGGAATAGGCACAGAACGATAAAGGGAGAAACAGGGAGAGGGAAGAGGGAGAAGAGGGGAATATAGAGAGGGAGAGGTAAGAGGGGAAAAGAGATAGGGAGAGAAGGGGAGTGGAGGGGAGACTGGTGAAAAACCCCACACAGACAACAAGCCTGCTGGGGAGGGCCCATTGAAGGAGGGGCTACTTTTACGTCCGCAGATGAGCTTCAGGGAGAATGGCCAAGGGAAGCCATTTTGGAGCCAAGGTAACCTAGATCACTGGGGCTTTGACAGAGCGGATCAACTGCTTTATTGATGTTGTTCGTGTTGTGTGTGTGTGTGTGTGTGTGTGTGTGTGTGTGTGTGTGTGTGTGTGTGTGTGTTTTATATAGCTTCGGAAAAATTTTAAAAACAAAGGGCTTAAAAGTGTAATCATTAATTTCAACGTAAAACAGAATCGCGTGAGCAAATATAAACAAAAATAAATAGCCCTGGTGAAGAGGTATTATTTACATTACGCAAAAACCCGCACAAGATGTGTCATAAAGTGTCCGATACCACACGACATACACATCAACACAAACCTGAAAAATTCAACCAACCGGGAGCCAACACTCCTTCACTGCCGGACACCCGACTGCCTCACACACCAAACCCCACACACCACACCACAGCACGCCACGCCACACCAAACCACTACTGCACAGACATCATCATATCACAAACACCACACACACAATCACACCACAGAGCCTGCAAAACACGCAAGCATCCACAAGCTCACGCGCGCAAGACGGCCTCACACATGCCCACGCACGCACACACACACGGCAGCCCCATACAGCCATCCCATCCCACACCACAACACGGCACGCCACATACAACACAGAGCACACCACAGTATTGCACATCACAGCCATCACACCCCATACACCACACATACCATCACAATACCACGGGCGCGCGCGCACAAGCACGCATGCACACGGACTGGCGACACCACACCTTCCTCTCCCAGTCTCCCTCCTCTCCCTCCACCTTCACTGTCCCTCCCTCAGTTCCCTTCCCAGGCCTCGTTTCCCTCTCTCCCTCCCTCCTTCCTCCACATTCTCTCCTCTGTCCCTCTCCACCTTTACTTCTCCCTTTCATCTTCACTCATTCTCAAGTCTACCTTCACCCTATTCTCTCCATGCCTCCTTCCATCATCCTCTTCCCTCCACCCTCCTCTTCCTGTCTCCTTCCATTTGTGGCAGTTCTTCCTCCTCTCCTAAAATCTTCCTAACTTTCACATCTAAATCATCGTAGTGCAGCTATTATACACCGCTCGCAGAAATATAAAACACCCCAAATCGTAACAGACATAACGAAATGACCGTCTCTCTGGCTTGGGAAACTTGGATCCACTTGCTTCCTTAGCAATCTTACTTATATTTTTCAACTTAATTTTCTACAGCACGGTATTGATGCAAACTAATTCGATAACAAAATGATAATTAGCATTTAAGACGAAATACGGAAAGAAAATCGTCAGGGAAACAGGGCATCAAGTTCCTACGCCGAGGAAGATGCGGGACAAAGACAACGGGGTAGCTGAGAGACCGACGCCATCTCTCGCACGTGGCTACCCTAACACCGCACTTTCCATTACATCCCTCCATATCTCATCAATCTTTCATTCATTACACGTTAAAACTGAGCACATAAAGGCTACAGATGAAGTGATATATGAAAACGGCAGTAAATACGATGATGGTACACAGACGAAGGAGATACGCAGAGATACGGAAAAGAAATCCCACGTGGTATGAAGGACCGCGGGACATACCTCTCCCTCAAGATGACCGTAGTTTTGTCTGCTCGTCTCTCCAGCTCAACTCACACGCTTCCAGGGACATTACTCTCGCCGATTTTCCACACAAACCGTCGAGAAAACACCAAAAACCGCCGGAAAACACAGCAAAACCAGATCAACTATGAAACACGGCCGAGCTCCCCTACAAAGGCTCACGGTGTAAGGTGGTGTGGGTTGGGTTGCATTAGAGGAGTTTGAAAAGTGGTGCAATCAGGGTCACCACGCAGTTATTTATCTGTGTAATTATTCTGAAGTGCCAGGGATTATTTAAACGATGGAATTATACTCAAAACGTTATTTTCCTTTTTTCAGTAGATGCAAAAGTTTCACACCGACACAGGCCCACTTGAGTTTGGAATATAAAAGAAACATATGCGTATCAGAAGGTTAAGTGGAGCGGTGGGGATGGGGGATGGGGGATGGTGGTGGAGGGCCGCCGTGTTGGTCTCGATTACATTCCACATATGGGCTTAATTCTCTGTCATTATTTTTACGTCCTTCTAAACAGTGATACCCTCAACGCCCGTTTAACAACATTCGATTATTTAGGTGTTCCGTCTACAAGTACGGGTTTATGATTGCTGAGCATAATTACATAATAATAATAATAATAATAATAATAATAATAATAATAATAATAATAATAACAATAATAATAATAACTGGAATCCAAACCATCTTTCCACACCTCTTCACATCCCCCCTTCCAACCCCCCCTCTCCCCCCGACCTCCCCCCTCCTCACTCTCCGACCCCCCTCACCCCCCAACCACTCACCTCACTAACTTCACGGTCATTTTAATCTCTCCAGTTAGTTAGTTTATTTTTCTTTGTATTCATGCCAACTGTAATTTATTTTATATACTTTTCGAAAGGATTTTTCTCTTTTGGATAGCACTCTCTTTAAATGCCTTAGTCAGTTCTCATCCCCTCACTCCTCCCTCCCTCCCTTTGTCTCTTCCACCCCGACCCTCCCTCTTCTCCCCATCCTCCTCTTCTCTTCCCCTCCCCCCAACCCTCCATTCCTCCCCCTCCCTCCCTACCTTCCTCTCCTCCATCCTAACTCTCTGTCTCACCCGGCGCCCTTCTCTCCTTCCCTACCTTCCTCTCTTCAACCCCCACCCTCCCTCTCACCCCAACTTCCTTTGTACTCTTTTGTATTCTTCCTCGTATCCCTCTTCTTCCTCTGTTCATGTATTGTCCTCCTTTGTACTCCTCTTTGCTCTTTTCCTCACATGCATCTCTCTATTCCTATTCATGCACCTTCCTCACCTTTGTATTCCTCTGTACTCCTCTTTGCCCTCTTCCTCATATATTTCTTCGACTTTCTACTCATGTATTGTCCTCCTTTATACTCCCGTTTATTCTCTTCCTCACATCCCCATCCCTCTTCAAATTCACGCATCCTCCTCACCTTAGTATTCTTTTGCACTCCTCTTTGCCGTCCTCCTCACACGCTTCTCTATCTTACTGTTCATGCCTCTTCCTCCCCTCTGTATTCCATTGTACTCCTCTAGTCCCCTCCTCTCGTCCCCCTCCAATTTCACGTCCATGTATCCTCTCCTTTGAATTCACTTGTACTCCCCTTTCCTCTCTTCTTCACATCCCTCTCTGTCTTCCTCTCCATGTATCTTCCTCTCCACTAAATCCTTTTCATTCTCCCCTGTTGGTTATCATGAACTTGTACGCAATCATTCTGTCTTTCTCCCTCTGCTTCTCCCCTCGTCCTCTGTCTTATAATCTTCACTTTCCCTGACTGTTTCATCCACCTCTCTCTCTCTCTCTCTCTCTCTCTCTCTCTCTCTCTCTCTCTCTCTCTCTCTCTCATCAAGTCTCAACCTGCCTCTCCTATTTCATCTTTCTTGAATGGCACTGACAGTAATGATGAAGGGTGCCTCTCTCTCTCTCTCTCTCTCTCTCTCTCTCTCTCTCACACACACACACACACACACACACACACACACACACACACACACACACACACACACACAATATCCGTTTTCCTTTCAATTCTTCTTTATGTGCATACTCCTCATTTCTCCTCTCTCCTCGTTTCCCCCCCCCCCTCTCTCTCTCTCTCATATTCCATCTATTTTTCCTCGCTCCCTTAACATCCTCATTCTCTTGCAAATGATTTTTTCACTCTCTCTCTTCCCCTCAATCTCTTATTTCTCTCTCTCCCTTGCTCCCCATCCTTTTCAGCTTCTTTCTCTCACCTTTTTCCTCCCTTGTTTTTCCTCGCATCCTCACTCTGCTTTACTCAGCTTTACTTTACATTACTCTGTTCTGTTTTACTTTACTCTGCATTCCTCTGCTGTGTTGCACTTTCAAATTCTTTCTCTGATCTCTTTCCCTCCCTTACTCCTCCTGAATTCTCGCTTAGTTTACTCAGCTCTTCTCTCTCTCTCTCTCTCTCTCTCTCTCTCTCTCTCTCTCTCTCTTTTCAATGATTTCATTCAGTTACAGTGAATCATAAAAAAAAAAAAAAAAAAGATACCACCACCACCACCAACAACAACATTAACAACACCGAAGCAACGACGACAGTAACAACAAAGACGATGACGAAAATATCTACAAGAGCAACAGCAACAGCGATAACGACGACGACGACGACGACAGTAACAACAGCAACAAAAATGAGACAGCCCTGGATTGTATTCACTATGGACGGTGGGTATTGGAGCCGAAGTGGTGACATGTGCCGGTAAATGTGTAAGGCACTTAGAAGGACTGCTGGGACTCAGGAAACGGATTATTAGATGAGTGCTCAGATTCAGACACACACACACACACACACACACACACACACACACACACACACACACACAAAGCCGCCCTCACTTTTAATACATATCCCCAAAACTCCGTGCACGCTTCACTCCTGTACGTCAGTGTTGTCGCTAAACTGCTAAAATACTGTCATGCAATCTTTTATTCTCTCTTAAGATGACATTCCTATTTCCTGCCACTGTCTTTAATTCCCCTGTTAGTTCCCTCAAAATATACTTTGATTAACTCTCTCATGGTCGGGTAGTCTGTAGTATTTTATTATTATTATTATTATTATTATTATTATTATTAGTAGTAGTAGTAGTAGTAGTAGTAGTAGTAATAGTAGTAGTAGTTGTAGTAGCAGTAGAAGTAGCAGATTTTTATTCTGCTACTAATACTACTACTGCTACTACTACTAATACCACTACCACCACCACCACCACCACCACTTCTACTACTACTACTACTACTACCACTATTATTATTATTATTATTATTATTATTATTATTGTCAATATTATTATTATTATTATTACTATTATCATTAGCTAGAGAGTGGGACACAAAAGTCACCGCCAATTGTGTATAAAGAATATATCAGAGTCAAAATTACCTAAACAAAACCAAAGATTATGAAAAGGAAAAAAATAAAATAAGAAATAAAATAAAAAGAACATGTTTGAAAACCACAAACTCCAGCAATTTTTGGTGTTGAATTTTAACGCTATTGCAACTCGACCTTCGTGCAGGATTAGAGAGAGAGAGAGAGAGAGAGAGAGAGAGAGAGAGAGAGAGAGAGAGAATGAAACACACACACTTTCTCTCTCTCTCTCTCTCTCTCACCGCCATGAAACCGCTGGACAGTGAGATAAGCATATGTGGCCTGTTTGCATGTCGCTCTGATTAGCATATGTAGATTGTGTGTGTGTGTGTGTGTGTGTGTGTGTGTGTGTGTGTGTGTGTGTGTGTGTGTGTGTGTAGCATATCTTTTCTACTTTATCAAAACCGTGGCTAATAAACTTGCCTATATATCTATTTCCTTTTTATCTAAGTAACTGCCTATCTATCTATCTATCTATTAACTTACCAATATCTATCTCCATGAATCTATCTATATTTCTACCAGCATTTATCTGTCTGTCTGTCTTTAGTGTATGGTTAGAGGTTGTAGTTGCTGTGTGAGTTTTTGGGTATGTGAATGGCAAAGAAGGAATACTCTCTCTCTCTCTCTCTCTCTCTCTCTCTCTCTCTCTCTCATGCCTTTTGTTTCCGTCGCAACTCCTCATGTTTTTACCATCTTTTTTCCTTCGTGTTTTCTTTCGTTTTATTCTCTCTCTCTCTCTCTCTCCCTAACAGTATGAGTGTGGTAGAAATATTGTGGTGAGGCAGTTGCGGTAGACGAAGCTGTGGCGAGGAGCAGTATCCATACAATCCTACCAACCACCATCCTCCTTCCCCACTTATACTCCTCAGTCACGTATGTAATATCCTACTACACTTCCTGACAACGCTGTACTTCATTTTAGTACTGTACTCCACTTCTTTTAGTACATCTTTCCCGCTTCAGCACAAATTCTTCTTAGGTTATCTTGGTTTTTATATTTCTCTTCCTTACTGTTATGTATTTTATTACTCCATCTTAATAAAATCCTATAATTCGATTTTCATATAATTTTCTTCCTAAAGTATTGTCAATTTTTTCCTTAATTTCTTTTTATATAATATTTAATTTTTCTTATCTTTCCCTGTTTTCTTTTATCTAATCTTTCTTTTCTTTCCCTCCTTTCTTTTCTCTCTCTCGCGTCCTGTTTTTCTAATCAGCCCTCTGACGCCTTCTACCGATATCTCATAAGTTTCCCATATCCAGATAAATTAAGCCGCCGATAAAAATCCAAAATATACTACCGGTGAAGAAGTCTAGCGAACTGCCGATAGCCAAACAATCCGCTAAGAAATATAGTGATCTGCCAACATGATAACGAAACTGCCGATAACAAACTAACGATAAAAGACTTTATGATGAAGCTACCGATAACAACCTACCGATAAAGCATTGTATAACGAAACTGCCGACAACAAACTACCGATAAGACTAAACGAAACTGCCGATAACAAACTACCGATAAAACACTGTATAGCGAAACTGCCGATAACAACCTGCCGATAAACCACTGTATAAAGAAACTGCCGATAACAACCAACCGATAAAACACTGTATAGAGAAACTGCCGATAACAAACTACCCATAAAACACTGTATAACGAAACTGCCGATAATATTCTACCGATAAACACTGTATAACGAAACTGCCAATAACAAACTACCGAAAAACACTGTATAACGAAACTGCCGATAATATTCTACCGATAAAGCACTGTACAACGAAACTGCCGATAACAAACTACCGATAAACACCGTATAACGAAACTGCCGATAAAATAAGGAAACGGCCAATAATGAATGATAACGAACGGCCGATAAAAAACACTAAAATGCAAAAAAATGCCGATAAAGACGAGAATAGCCTAACAAAATTACCGATAAATCACACATACCGATAACGAACTAAAATAACGAGAGATTCAATAACGAACATCATAACGAACCACCGATAAAAAGGCAGACTAATAACAACAAGACCGATAACGAAGCAAGGAAAATGCCGATACAGAAACAGATGGAGTGAGAGACTGACAAGGAGAGTGTATGTGAGTGAGGTGGAGGGGGGGAGAGGGAGGGGGAGGCCAAGGATGAGATGGAGGGATGAAGTGGAGAGGTATATGAGAGGGGGGGGGGTGAACTGGGAGCAAGGCAATGAAATGGCAGGGGACAGGGCGACATGGAGGCGATTTGTTTGTGGCCACCTCTTACGGGATTAAGGAATAAGAAAACAGCCGATAACGAGCCGAAAAGAGATACCGTTAAAGATAAGAATAACAATGCATTACCGATAGCGAACTACAAAAGCACTGCCGATAAAGAACATTAGACCTCTGCCGATAAAAATAAATCCCTCTGCCGATAACCCAATTATTGTTTTAATCGGTTCCCCCTTCACCTGTTGCCGATAATGACCTGGATTAATTGGCCCTGTGCAGAGGAGGGGGTGGGGAAGGGGAAAGGGGAGAGGGAAGAGGGAGGGGGAAGGGGAGGGAGAAGAGGGAAGGAGAAGAGGAAGAGGGAAGGAAAGGGAGAAGAGGAAAGAGGAAGGGGAGGGAGAAGAGGGAGGGGGAAGGGGAGAGGGAAGAGGAAGGGGGAAGAGGAAGGGGGAAGAGGAAGGGGGAAGGGGAGGGAGAAGAGGGGGAAAGTGAGGGAGGAGAGGGAGAGCGAAAGGGAAGGGCGAAGGGGTAAGGGGAGAAGGAGAGGGGAGAGGGAGGGGAAAAAGAAAAGGGAGGGGGAGACGGAGAGTGAAAGTGAGTATCGAGAAGGAAGGGAAGAGGGAAATGAGGGGAAGAAGAGGGAAAAAGTGGAGTGTGGAGGAGGGGAGAAGGGAGTAAGAGGGATGTATGGAGGGGAGGGGGAGCACAGGGAAAGAGGGGGAGATGTTGGGAAGGGGTAAGAGGATTGGGGGAGAGAAGGATGAGAAGTAGTGGGAAGGGAGTTAGCGGCGAGAGGAGGGGGAAGAGGACAAGAGATTAATGGGAATGGAGGGGGGGGGAGTGAGAGAGAGAGAGAGAGAGAGAGAGAGAGAGAGAGAGAGAGAGAGAGAGAGAGAGAGAGAGAGAGAGAGAGAGGAGGGAAGGGCGCAGGAGGGGGTGGAAATGGGGGAAGAGTAAGTGGTGGAGTGGGGAGAATGGGGTGGGAAGAAGACAGGTAATGAGGGAAAGGGGAGAGGTGGGGAAGATTGTGGAGGGAGAAGGAGGGGTGTGAATAACGTGGGAGGGAGGGGAAGGGTGTGTGTATGATGTGTCAAGGAAGGGTAGGGGGCGAGGGTGATATG
>NC_137040.1:22352281-22357281 GCF_032717465.1 Coenobita brevimanus | reverse complement strand
CTTCCAACCTACAGTACAGCTTTGCTTACCTGCCTACCTCCAATCAAACCTACTTACCTGCCTGTCACGGTACATACCAAACTATCCATCCGCATTTCGATGACTGCCTCTGTAACTACCTACCTACCTACAGTACTTACCTTCCAGACCGCTTACCTACCTACCTACTTACCTATTTTGCTAATTACCTACCATTTGTACGTCTAACAACTGACCTTCTTACCTGCCTACCTAATTCCATCCTTCCCTAACCCGAGCTTCATCTCTCTCTCTCTCTCTCTCTCTCTCTCTCTCCTCTCTCTCTAGTTTATAGCCCCCGTCCGTCATTAATTACAATAAACTACAAAATAACTCACGGGCCCTGGGTTGTGACCGACGGCCAGTAATACGCTGCGAAAAAGTTATTAACAAACACACACTCGGGCCGGAAAATCCCTGGTCACAATTACAAGCGTTTGACGGGGAGACGGAGGAAAAAAAATGTGGTTCAGTTGGGTTTGGGTTGGGTTGGGTTGGGTTGGGTTGAATTGGATAGAGGTGGACTGGGGTAGTTTGGGCTGGGTTGGGTTGGGTTGGGTTGGGTAAGGTTAGGTTAGGTTTGGTTTGGGTTGGGTTGGGTCGGGTCGGGTCGGGTCGGGTTGGGTTGGGTCGGGTCGGGTCGGGTCGGGTCGGATCGGGTTGGGTTGGGTTGGGTTGGGTTGGGTTGGGCTGGGCTCGATTTGTTTAGTTTGGTTGGATTAGCTAAGGTTGGGTTAAGTTCAGCTGTTTAAGTTTAGGTTAGGTTAGGATGGAAGTGGATGTTACTGGAGAGAATGGGTCGGGATGTGTAAGGTTGAGCTGGGTTGGGATGGAGTGGGTAAAACTGGATGAATTCGCCTGAACTCTCTCTCTCTCTCGCTTGTTGGAGGAGTTACAGAGCGCCTTCAATAACCCCTTCATTAATAGTGAGCTGTCCAAATGTGAAAAAATACCCATACAGCTGCAAGGACAAAAAAAAAAAAAAAGGCTGTCACCGTAGTGAAGAGGTTAACTGTGAAGGATGTGGTGTTACGTCAGTGTACAGTCGGAGTCAAAAGTCCTCTCGCCTCTCCCAAAACTCTCTCTGTGGCGAATCCGTAGCAACTTAACCTGATGAGTTTAGCCACAGATCAGTGTCATCAGTGGAGAGAAACACATGGGAGGCGAAGGAACTCTTGACGCTAGCTGTACACTGGCGTCATGGAGGAGAACTTCTGCACACGGCTGTGGTTGTAACAAGGCCACTGATTCCGAACTTAATTAGTGCCAGTGATGAATGGGGCGGAGTCACGCGGCGCCTGAGTACGGCCAAACCATCTGGCGAGCCATCTATAAATTAAACCCGTGGGCAAATGCAGGCTAATTAGCTGGCAGGTCGAGCATAATGTGATGGACGCCGAGGATCCGCAAAGACCGACTTAGTGTGATACAAAGTCGTTGATTGTTGGTTAAGGCAACTCTAACACCTGATGAAAAACAAAGTCGCTAATTATAGAACTAGAGCAAAGCAACTGTTCATCATCATCATCATCATCACTACCATCATCATCATCATCATCATCACAATCATCATAGAATTAAAGCATATCAAATCAAATCAAATCATCATCATCATCATGATCACCATCATCATCATCATCATCCTAGAATTAGTGCGAATCAAATCATCATTATCATCATTATCATCATCATCATCATCATCATCATCATCACCACCACCACCACCATCATCAAATAGAATTAGTGCAAATCAAATCACCACCACTACCACCACCACCACCACCACTACCACCACCATCATCATCATCATCATTATTTTATTATACCTTCAGTAAGTGACCTACAAAAACAAGCAAGCACACAAACAGGAAAAAAAAGTAACAAAAATTAACAGTAAAGCGGGGCATAAATCCATCCACTTACCATTTAAACCTTAGGTATTATGGGATTTACCTGACATGACTAACAATTTACACACACACACACACACACACACACACACACACACACACACACGCACACACACACACAAAGCCCATAACCACCACATCCGAGTCTAAACACACACACAAGCCATAAACAAAGCACCACGTGTCTCGCCACCCAATGTTTACGTCTTCCTCGCTGGCGTCCCTCGGTTACCATGACAACCAGCAACCCCGCCGCCAATTTGCAACCAAGGTTCAAATTCACATGTAAACTTATGATGAACCTCCTCCTAGTAACCTATATTTATCTTTACAGGACGAACAAAACGATGGTTAATAATGAACATTCCTCGTCCTCCAGTAATTAAAGGAACCTATGATTATTTTTCTCCGTTACTAATTATTATATTTGAAAAAAAAAAAGTTGAAACAGGGATGTGTCATGTCTACATGTTTGTTCAATCTGTACATGGATGGGGTTATAAAAGAGATACAAGGTAGGGCGGTGGATGTTGGAGTGGCCCTAATGAGAGAGGGCCATGTTTGGAAACTCCCTGTACTGTTGTTTGCAGATGATACTATGTTGTTAAGTGAAGACGAAGGGAAGCTGCAAGGCTTGGTGGATGAGTTTGAGAGCGTGTGTAAGAAATAGAATTTAAAGGTGAATGTAGGGAAGAGTAAAGTTATGGTCTTCGAGAGAAGTGAAGTCAGTGAATGTAGAGTGAGATTGGATGATGAGGAAATGGAAAATGTGAGTACGTTTAAGTACTTGGGCAGTGTGATGAGTAAGGATGGAAGTTTGGAAGGTGAAGTGCATGCAAGGGTACAACAAGGAAGAAAGGTTGCTGGTTCCTTGAAGGCAGTGATAAGAAACAGGGAAGTGAGCATTGAAGTGAAAAAGTTATTACATGACAGTATTGTGATACCAACTCTGACGTATGGAAGTGAAGCTTGACGTTGTTGGAGGGACACAAGTCAAGAGTGATAGCCGTGGAAATGAGTTATTTGAGAGAGGCCTGTGGAGTCACATGGAGAGACAGACTGACAAATGAGGATGTGAAGGAGCGTTGTGGTGTGGATGTGGATGTGATAGGAAGCATTAGGAGAAACACATAAAGGTGGTTTGGCCATGTGGAGAGGATGGAGAGTGAGAGACTGACGAGGAGAGTGTATGTGAGTTAGGTAGAGGGGGAGAGAGGGAGGGGAAGGCCAAGGATGAGATGGAGGGATGGAGTTGTGAGGTATATGAGAGAGGGGTGTGTGAATTGGTAGCAGGGTAGTGAAATGGCGGGGGACAGGGTGACGTGGAGGCGATTTGTTTGTGGCCACCCCGTATAAGGGATTAAGGCATCTGGCAATAGACAGATAGATAGGTGGGAAAAAAAAAAGATACATGAATAGGTTTAATAGTCTTTTTGTTCTTGCAATTTTACGTGACAATCAGGAAAGAGGAGGATGTGCAAGTTGTATTCTTCCGGGCCCAAGATTCTAACAAATTTTCTTAAATATTATTATCTCCATCCTCTCTTATTGAGGTAAAAAATAAAGGAGAGGGAGAGGGGACTGAATAAAGATTGATAATGATTACTTCAACATTCACAAAAACATTGGCTGAGAAGTGCTTGGTCGTGGAGCGAAGACTAAAGGATATACAAGCATTCTTATACACATCTTAAATATAATAATAATAATAATAATAATAATAACAATAATAATAATAATATTAATAATAATAACAATAATCATAATAATAACAATAATAATAATAATATTAATAATAATAATAATAATCATAATAATAATATCTTGACTAACAGATATCCTTCCTAAGTTGAATATAATCACAGGCAAAAACATAAAAAGTAAAACAAAAACAAGAAAAAAACAAAAGATAGACATTTGAAAAGACGCAAACCAAGAAAATATGTTAGTCAAAAATCACAGGAAAAAAACAAAACAGACACAAAGCAAGAGAAAAAACTAGTAAAAAAAAAAAAGAGGCAAAAAAAAAAAACGAAAAAGACACAGAACAAGAAAAAATTGTTAAAAAAATCACAGGGAAAAAAAATGATAAAATAAAATGAAAAGGGACACTGCACTAAAAAAAAAAAAAGTAAAAATCACAGGAAAAAACGAGAAAAGACACAAAGCAAGAAAAAATTAGTAAGAGAATCAAAGGCAAAAAAACTGACAAAACAAAACGAGAAAAGCAAGACAAAACCTAGTAAAAAATCAGACAAAATAAAAAAACAAAAAAAATCACAAAGCAAAAACAATAAAGACAAATATGAGCATTAAAGACAAAACATAAAGGGGGACAAATAAGAGCATTAAATAGAACAAAAAATTGACCCCAAACAAAAGGATATTCTGTGTCTTGCCTAAGGAGCTTACCTCAGTTGATCTGCTGGGAGAGGTATCAGGCAGCTCCACATCCACGTAGTACGCCTGAAACCAAGGATTCAGGCGGGAATCAGATTAAATACTACTGGGAAGGGTTAAATGCGGGTGAAAGAGAGAGAGAGAGAGAGAGAGAGAGAGAGAGAGAGAGAGAGAGAGAGAGAGAGAGAGAGAGAGAGAGAGAGAGAGAGAGAGTTAAGGGAAAAGATGAGATGGAGATGAAACAAAATGGTAAGGGTCGAATGCAACTAGCACTAAGAGAGAAAACGTTACATAGTACTGGAACAACATCATCATCTTGGACGAAAATAAAAAGGAATTTGACAACAGGGAGAAGGAAAACAATTAATAAAGCTGAGTCGTGGGAATCATCATATTAAATGGAAGTGAGACAAGGAGGAAGCAGGTGAACTGGAACCAACACGATAACATATTAGACGGAATGTACATAAAACGAAGAACAGATTAGATATAGGTTCAAATGCTAAAAAAATCACAAAGAATCAGATCTATCTATCTATCTATTGCCAGACGCCTCAATCCCGTTTGGGGTGGCCACAAACAAATCGCCTCCACGTCGTCCTGTCCCCCGCCATTTCACTGCCCTGCTCCCAACTCACACTCCCCTCTCTCATATAACTCTCCACCCCATCC
>NC_137040.1:22337281-22347281 GCF_032717465.1 Coenobita brevimanus | reverse complement strand
TACCTGTATATAATTAAGCGTTGGAGCTACCTTTCCGTGTTTCCCTGTCGGTTCTCTTAATTGGTAATGGGAGACGTAATGGTATGCATGGGTTAGGGGTGGGAGGGGAAAAGGAGGTGGGGAGAGAACTTGGAGAGAGGAGTGGAGGGAGGACGAAAGGTGATTGAGGAGTGGAGAGAGGAGGAATGGAGAGGGGGAGGAAAGGTAAGAGAGGAGTGCAGAGAGGAGGAAAGGTGACAGAGGTGAGGAGAGAGGAGGAAAGGTGACAGAGGTGTGGAGAGAGGAGGAAAGGTGAGAGAAATGGACAGAGGAGGAAATGTGAGAAAGGAGTGGAGAGAGGAGGAAAGAGGAGGAAAGGTGAGAGAAATGGACAGAGGAGGAAATGTGAGAAAGGAGTGGAGAGAGGAGGAAAGGTGAGAGAGGAGTGGAGAAAGGAGGAAAGGTTAGAGAGGAGTGGAGAAAGGGGGAAAGGTTAGAGAGGTGTGGAGAGAGGAGGAAAGGTGAGAGAGGAGTGGTGAGAGGAGGAAAGGTGAGAGAGGAGTGGAGAGAGGAGGAAAGGTTAGAGAGGTGTGGAGAGAGGAGGAAAGGTGAGAGAGGAGTGGAGAGAGGAGGAAAGGTGAGAGAGGCGTGGAGAGAGAAGGAAAGGTGAGAGAGACGTGGAGAGATGAGGAAAGGTGAGAATGAATGGAAAGAAGAGGAAAGATGAGAGTGGAGTGGAGACAGGAGGAAAGGTGAGAGTGGAGTGGAGAGAGGAGGAAAGGTGAGAGTGAATGGAGAGAGGAGGAAAGGTGAGAGTGAATGGAGAGAGGAGGAAAGGTGAGAGTGAATGGAGAGAGGAGGTGGAAATGTAAGGGGAAAGAATTTGTTGAGAGAGGGAGAGAAGTTGGAGGAAGAGAGGGAGGGAAGATACTGAGAAGGAGAGGAAAATGGATTGAGAAGATGGAGAGGGAGATGAAAGACGCTAAGAATAAGAGAGGAAAGAAGAGAGGGAGAAAATATGTGAAGAGAAGGAAGGAAGGGGTGGAGGAGCGGAAAGAAGATGGAGAGGAAGAGAGGGAAGAGGTTGAAGAAGAGAGGGATGGAAAGAGGAAGAGAACTTGGTGAGGGGGAGGGGATAGGTCGAGGAAGAGAGGGAAGGAGAGAAAGACAAAACCTGTGGAGAGATGGTGGGAAGAGAATGAAGAGAAGCAGAAAAGAGAAGGAGAAATTGGAGAGGGAGATAGAGGGTGATGGCTGAAGAAGAGTGGTATGTAGAGGAGCACGATGAAAGAAAGAGAAAAAGAGAATCGCTGAAGTAGAGTGGAAATGAGAAACACAAGATGAAGAAGAGGGAGAAGGAGGTAAGAGGTGGAAGAAGAGGGAGAGGGAGGTAAGAGGTGGAGGAAGTGGGAGAAGGAGGAAAGAGGTAGAAGAAGAGGGAGAGGGAGGTAAGAGGTGGAGGAAGAGGGAGAGGGAGGTAAGAGGTGGTGGAAGAGGGAGAAGGAGGTAAGAGGTGGAGGAAGAGGGAGAGGGAGGTAAGAGGTGGAAGAAGAAAGGAAAAGGACAGGGGCTTACTGAAGGAGAGGGGAAGAAGAGAAACGTCAAAGAAGAGCTGATAGGAGAGACAACATAAAGGAAGGGAAAAAGGAGACGAGCAGGAAGGAAGAGGAGCGGGAAGGGATAGGAGCGGGAAGTGAGAGGAGCGGGAAGGATAGGAGCGGGAAGGGAGAGGAGCGGGAAGGGAGAGGAGCGGGAAGGATAGGAGCGGGAAGGATAGGAGCGGGAAGGGAGAGGAGCGGGAAGGATAGGAGCGGGAAGGATAGGAGCGGGAAGGGATAGGAGCGGGAAGGGAGAGGAGCGGGAAGGATAGGAGCGGGAAGGATAGGAGCGGGAAGGATAGGAGCGGGAAGGATAGGAGCGGGAAGGATAGGAGCGGGAAGAAAACTGCCAGGGAACCAAAAAGACATAAGAGACGCTGGTTAAGGAGAAGGAGGGAGTGTACACAGATACACAAAAAGTACAGAGAACACGAGACCAGCTAACCTTTAACGAGATTATCTTCAGAGGCAAAACTACTTACACTAATGATCTAATCTACTTATGTGAGAAAAAGACAGAAAAGAGGACGGCCCTAATTCGCCCACCACTTCCTCTGGTAAAAGGGTCGGCAGGAAAAAGGAAGAAAAATACCACGATCGAACTGAACTAACATGGGCATTATTAATCGAGAGAGACAGTACTAAACGCGTCTTCTGAAGTATTTAAGGCGATATAATCAATTTCCTTACTGCAGTCAAGTGCCCACAGCCAAAACAGCAAAATCACCGCCTCCTACTGAATAACTTTTGACACAGAATTCTCTATCTCGCATTTACAACCTTTGACACAGAACACTCTATCTCGTAGTTACAACTTTTCCATCCAATAACAGCTGAGTATAATCCTAGATCAATCTCCTTTTTTTATAATTTTCACTTTAATATCCACTGTAATATGATTGTGAAAAGACATGTGGATGACTGAAGGTGGCGATATATAAAAAACATCTTAAAACCAATCTTAGCTTAGGAAAATTTACAACTACTTCCTCTTACGCTTAATCAGTGTCTCCAACGAGGAAGAGGCGAGGTTCATCTTGCACTTCATCTTCCTGGTCCTGAAGCCTGAAGGAAGTAGCTGGGGAGAAGGAGTGAATAGAACAGAGGGAGGGGGAGGGCATGGGGAGAAGGAGATGAAGAGAAGAGGGAGAGACTAGGGAGGGGGGCGAAGGAGAGTAGACAACATGGAGGAAACGCTAGGAGGATGGGGAGGGATGGAAGGGATGAGGAGATGGAAGGACGACGAAGAAGTTGATTAAGAAAAGGAAGGAATGAAAGGTTGGGGTAAGAGAGAGAGGGAGGAGGAGGACACAAGGAGAGGGAGGAGGAGGACACAAGGAGAGGGAGGAGGAGGTAACAAGGAGAGGGAGGAGGAGGAAATAAGGAGAGGGAGGAGGAGGAAACACGGAGAGGGAGGAGGAGGAAATAAGGAGAGGGAGGAGGAGGAAACAAGGAGAGGGAGGAGGAGGAAACAAGGAGAGGGAGGAGGAGGAAACAAGGAGAGGGAGGAGGAGGAAAAGGGAGAGAGAGAAGGAGGGACAAAGAAGAGGATACAGAACAGATGGAATAAAGGGGAAGAAAGTTGGATGAGTGTGGGAGGAGGAAGACAAGGAGAAATAAAGACTGTGAAGAAATAAGAGGGACAGGAGATGGAGAAAAGATGAAAGGGATAAAGACTAAGAGGCAGACTCGAGAAGCAAGAGTAGGAGGGGAGAAGAGGAAAGAGGAGAGAGTCGAAGGAAGGAGGAAATATTAACGGAGGAGGCAGAGGAATAGGTAATGACGGTACGAATGAGAGGGTGAAAAAGTATTAGGGGAGAGAGAGAGAGAGAGAGAGAGAGAGAGAGAGAGAGAGAGAGAGAGAGAGAGAGAGAGAGAGAGAGAGAGAGAGAGGAAAGAAAAATGCAGAAAAATAATTAAGAAGAGGATGTAAGAAGTAGGAAAGGAACGAGGAAGGAAGGATATAGTGAGAAAAACAGAGAGGATGAGGAAGACAGAAGTAGGGAAGGAAGGAGAAGAAAGCAGAAAAAAAAATGGAAGAAGATGCAGAGGAATATCAAGAGGAAAAAAGAAGAGGAAAAAAATAGAGAATCACGGAACAGACGAAGAAAACGTAGGAAAAATGGATGGAAGAAGAGGGACGATTAAAATATATAATGGAAGAAGGAATATCTGGGAAGGAAAAAGAAAGAAAATGAAGGAGGCGTGCTAAATAAACGAGAAAAAACAGAGGAAAATGACAACTCGAAGAAAAACTTGACAAAAATGCAGAAGGTTAGTGAAAAATGACAAAAGTTTTTCAGTCTGACAAGATGATATGGAAGAAAGTGAAGTAATAAGGAGAGAGAGAGAGAGAGAGAGAGAGAGAGAGAGAGAGAGAGAGAGAGAGAGAGAGAGACCCATCTCCCTAGCAGCAAAAACAAAGCAACATTAACTCCTTCATATTTTAACGCCACTCCAGTGATATCTTTTTCATTCCTACCTCGCCCACCTCAGTCTCATTCATCTTACACATCCCTCTCTCGTTGTGAAGGAGTGAATGAAGGCGTATCTAACCCCTTGAGCTCGAAAATCGTCTTCAAGAAAATCGTCTTCAAAGAGCAAGGAACAGATTAAGAAACACACTATGAGGCTTAAGATTTTTACCATCAAAGGCACCAGAGGGAACACTAAATATGAAGCAATTTTTTTTTGTCTTTCGCTGATAGATAAACAGACATTGCTTTCGGTAGCTAATGTCTCCCTTTTCATTTAAAAAACTCCCATAAACCACCATTATCATCATCATCATTATCGTCATTATCATTGTCGTCGTCCTCATTAACATCCTCATCAATCACCATCATCGTCGTCATTATTATCATCGTGAAGCATCATAATCAATCATCAGTAACCATCTTCATCATTATTATTATTATCATTATTATTATTATTATTATTATTATTATTATCACCGGGCCTAAAGAGACACTATGAAAAAAAGAGGAAGGAAATAAGAAGGAAAAGCACAGTAATAAAACAATAAGGACTCACCAACACGTCATTGCCACTCCAAATACACAGATAAATTACAAAAAAAAATAAATAATAATAATACGAATAAAAAACGCCCAATTACAGATTCCAATATTACAAAGAACCTTATGTAATGGAGAGAATTTCAGGGCCACGAGAGAGACTGAGAAAATAATAATAATAATAATAATAATAATAATAATAATAGTAGTAGTAGTAGTAGTAGTAGTAGTAGTAAAAAGAAAATAATAATAATAAAAACTGCCACCCAAGCAGAACTTAAAATTAAACAAAATTCTGAGGACGGGGAGAATTTCAGAATCTCAGGGGACACTGTTACAAAATAAAAATAACTTCGTAAATAAATAAAAAAATAAAATACAGAAAACATGACCCAATATTGCAGAGAAGCTTTGAGGGAGGGAAAGAATTTTAGAGCCTCAAGAGAAACACAAAAGAAAGAAAGAAAGAAAGAATGAAAGAAAGAAAAGAGGAAGAAAGAAGGAAGCAGAGAAAAACGAAGACAAAAATAAAACAAACGTACACAGAGAGATGGAAAGAAATATGAACAGAAGGAGAACAAGAAGAAAAAATTAAGCAACAAATTTATAGAGAGAAAAAGAAAGGATCAAAGAAAAAGAAAGAAAAACAGGAAAACGAAAAAACGCGCACACAAAAACACAAAACAAACACAAGACACAATACTTGCTCAGAATCCTCATGGAAGGAAGAGAATTTCGGGAGACCAAGAGACACTATCACCTTCAACAACAAAACACACACACACACACACACACACACACACACACACACACACACACACACACACACACACACACACACACACACACACACAAAACGCAAAAACACAAACATTAAGAAAAACTCATAAAAACAGGACCGCCGGGCCGAGACAGCTGACTCCGCATGTTTTTCTTCCCTTTTTTTCGGTGAGGGTTCTATATTATTCTCTCTCTCTCTCTCTCTCTCTCTCTCTCTCTCTCTCTCTCTCTCTCTCACACACACACACACACACACACACACACACTCAAACACCACTCTCTGGTAATCGAAGCCGCAGCATCCACTCACCTCTCCTGTTTTTTAATCTGCCTTATCCTGCCTTTACGCTATCGCCTCCACGCGGATGGATCGACGTATTCCTGATATGACAAGGTGGAATATTTGGCCTGTCCTCACCTCTCCCCCCATCAACTATGCACCCCAACACAGCCACGTCTCAAATATTCACTGCTGGACATTTTGTGGTGTTGCTGTGGTGGTGGTGTTGTGGGTTCTTATTTGTGGAAGTGCTGGTTTGGGAATGTATTGTTGTGGTGGGGGTGGGGGTGGAGAGTTGTAGGATTCTGATTGTGGTAGTGATGTTTTGGGAATGTGGTGTTGTGGTGGTCGTTGTGGTGTGGCTGTGGGATTATATTTGTAGTAGTGTTGTTTTGAGAGGTGTAGTAGTGTGGTGGTGTGGTTGTGGTGGTGTGATGCTGCTGTGGTTTTGGTGTGGTACTATGGCGGTTGTGGACAGATGTAGTGTACCTGTGGAATTTTGGTTGTGGTAGTGGTTTTGAAAATGTGGTATTGTGGTAGTCGTGGAGAACTGTGGTGTGGATCTGTGGTGGAGGTGGAGGTGGAATGTTGTAATGTGGAGTACTCTAATGTGATTATGGAATTTTGGTTGAAATAGTAAAGTTTTGGGAACGAGGTATTGTGGTGGTAGTGTGGTTGTGGTGATGTGGCGGTGTGGGTATATGGTGATGGTGAACATTTGTTGATGTGGGACTGTTTGTGGTTGTGGCTGTTCTGTTTGGAAAATGTGGTACTGTGGTGGTGTGTGTTGTGGCAGAAAGTTGTGATGTGGGTCTGGGCAGATGTAGTGTGGCTGTGGGATTTGACTGTGGTAGTACCGTGGGGTTGTGATGGTATGGTTGTGGTGGACAAAGGTGGTGGCACTTTGGTTGGGAGTGAAGTTTAGGGAATGTGGTACTGTGGTAATGGATAGCTTTGGTATACACACACACACACACACACACACACACACACACACACACACACACACACACACACTAAAACGTCCCTCATCCCAATCAAGGCAGCACACAGACACAGAAAATAGCCCAGTCTTAATGATAGCCTGGCTGCCTGGCTGAATATACCTGCATGTGATTATCAAGACTGGGAGATCTTTGAATGGAAGCTGCGGGAAAAATGACGAGATGATGAGGCACAGTTTCTGTGCGGGATGGAAAGGAGAGGAGAGGAGATGAGGGTAGTGAAGAGAAGGGATGAGAAAAATGAGGGAACTGAAAATGAGTTGCGAGGAGAAGAAATGAAAGGAGCTGAGGCGAGAGAGAGAGAGAGAGAGAGAGAGAGAGAGAGAGAGAGAGAGAGAGAGAGAGAGAGAGAGAGAGAGAGAGAGAGAGAGAGAGAGAGAGAGAGAGATTCTTACAGCATGCATTTTTATTTACCGCATCATTTTACTTATTTATTTATTTACTTATCTAATAATCAACTCATTTAGATTTTCGGGCAGACAGAACGTTAGACTAAGTACTCTGTGGTCACGAATTCGATCTCATCTGTTGCAGGGGATTGTTTTGAGAATTTGACAACACCATCTTCACTGCCTCTCCATACATCTCCATTAACACTTCGTAAAACATCCCAAGTATACTCTTTTTACTCTAACCTGGCCTAAAATTGCCGTCTCTCCATCTTCATTGCCGAGTTTTAACAACAGATTAACAATAGAAACAGGTGTTAATCACGAAGAAGAGCCATGGAAAGGATGTAGAGTCGTTGTATTGTCTTCGTCACTGAGCTACAAGATAGAAGCTGCAAAAGAAAGATAATGTGGACCAAGTTAGTGTAAGAGTAGTTTAACACCATAACACCAGGTCTGAAATGTGATAACCCTTTCGTAACACAGCGGAGGTGGTTGTAGATTTAGCACCATAGCACCAATGTAATGTGATAGCCCTTGCGCAACCCAGCGAACGTAGGTGGTGTTATAAAAGCCTTACTGGATTCTGACAAAGATCCCTAACCTCCTTCAGCTCAGTTGATGGCAAGGTGTGGTCAGACTGGAGGTTTGATTTGACTAGTGACCATGGAGATTCATTTTACCTCACAATTAAGGCTCAGTGGAATCCATGCACCAACGACACAGTAATCGAGGCGTGAGAGTGCCCCAGTTCCGTCAGATAAAAACAAACAGAATTTAGTGTTCAAGGAGAGGATGATTTGTGAGGCTAAATATGCTTGAACGGATTTTTTTTTTTTTTGATAAATTTCTATTTTCCCTTTCCTCTTCTCTCTCTCTTTCCTTCCCCCTCCCCCTCCCCCCTTTCTCTCTCTGTCTCTGTCTGTCTGTCAATCTGTCTGTCTGTCTGTCTGTCTGTCTCTCTCTCTCTCTCTCTCTCTCTCTCTCACGTCCAAAAATATCCAGTCCAGAATTCCCTCCGGTTTCAGAATTTGTTATCAGGAGCGGAACAGGAGTGCGGCATTTAATCCTGCATTCTAAAACACTTTCTGCGTCTGTCTGTTCACTCGTCACTCTAAAACTTCGCCTTTTATTGTCAGTCATGCGAGCTATCTCACTTTCTCACATTCCCTCCCTCTCTCTCTCTCTCTCTCTCCCTCTCTCTCTACGGTCGTCTCACTCTCGCTGTCTCTTTCAATTTGCTCTTTAATTCCCGGTCACCGTGCGTCAGACTGGCTCGTGTGTGTGTGTGTGTGTGTGTGTGTGTGTGTGTGTTAGATAGGACAGATAGACACACACACACACACACACACACACACACACACACACACACACAAAACAACAACAAATATCAAACAGAGGGAAACAGTACCACATGCACCTCCACCGCCAACAACAACAAACAAAATGGCAGAACAACAATGCAACCCCTACCACTCACACACCACTCATTCAGCCAGTCTCTTGCCATTCACTCACTCACTCACCCTCTCTCAACCCTCTCTCGGTCATTCACCCCCTCTCTTGCACTCTCTCTTCCCTTCACACTTACTCATCCTTATCTTACTTTCTTTCACTGTTCTCCTGTATCTTTACCATCTGTTATTCGTCCTCTCATTCTTCTTTCAGCTGATCACTCACTCACTCACTCTCTCACTTACTCACTCACTCATCCTGACTCCATCTCCTCCTTTCACCTTTCTCACAGCCTCTCATCCTTCTTTCATTCTCTCGTTCACCCTTTCTCTCCATTCATTCACTCACCCCTTCTTTCATTCCTATCATACGGTCACCTCTCATTCATGCATCATTTATTCACCCGCCCCTCTCATAACCCTTCACCCCTCTCTCATTCTCTCTTTCATTCTCTATCTCTTCTTTCACCCTCTCTTATCTCTGATCCCCACCTCATCTCTTTCGCCCTCTTTACTGGCATCATGTAATCTGTGTCAACTCATTCACTCGCTATTCTCACTCGATATCACACACACCCTTTCTCAAAGCTCACACCGCTCTCTTATACCCCTCTCTTACTCTCTTTCACCCCTTCCCTTCTCACTTCCCGTCACTCACTCTCTGACTCACTTTCATGCCTGTTTTATCCTCCATCTCCTTAGCCATCCCACCTCACACCCTCATTCTAAGTCCCTTCATACCCCGCACTCTACTCATACTATTTCTCAGTCTTTCTCATTTTCCCTTTCATCTCCTCTCTCCTCCTTTATTTGTTCTCACTTCCCATCACCTTCTAACGCATTACTCGCTTCCTTCTTTCACCTTCTCCTCTCATCCTCTTCCTCCCACTTTCATCATCCCCCTCCTCACCCACCCTCCTCGCCCCACTCTCCCTCATCTCGCCCACTGCTATCATTCAGTCAGTCTCTCCATTCACTCTCTCTCCTTCTCCTGCATCCTCCTTTTTCCTCCCTCTTCCCCATTACACCTTTACACCCACTAACCCTCCCCCACTCTCCATCACTCCATTTTCTCTTTAGACCTCCTCCTCCTTAAAATTCCCTCTTACACTTCGCCACCCTCTTTCGTAGTCTTTCTTCCTACTTTGCCCCTCCAATCTCACCCTCTCTGTTCTCTTCTTTTCACATCCCCTCCCTCTTTAACCACTCATTTTACACTTCCAGACTCCCTTCTCTGACCACCTCTGCCCACCTCACACACCCCTCTCCCTCTTTCTCACAACATCCTTTCACACCTCTCCCCCTCTTCCTCCTCTAACCGTTCCCCCCCCTCCCTCCAACACTCCCACTCCTCCTCTCTCCCCCTCCCACTTCTCTCTCCTCCCATCCTTCCTCACTCCCTGTCCCCCCACTCTCCCTCTCTCCCCTTCTCACTCCCTTCACCCCCTAACCTCCTCATCCCCGACATATTCCCGTTTTCTTTTCCATCTTCACTCACT
>NC_137040.1:22312281-22334781 GCF_032717465.1 Coenobita brevimanus | reverse complement strand
GTTTTAGTGTGTGTGTGTGTGTGTGTGTGTGTGTGTGTGTGTGTGTGTGTGTGTGTGTGTGTGTGTGTGTGTGCGCGCTTATTTATATCCCTAGCTGAGGTCCTTCCGGGGCATTTCTACCTCATAAATCTCTCAGAATTTAATACAACCACAATTTAGCACTTGAGCTGTTGGACTGGCCCGGTTCCATCAGATGAAAATAAGTACACAGAAAATCTACTGTATTTGGGGAGCTAATCTCAGAGGGTCTTACATGGACGTAACACCAGGGTAGGAGAGAGAGAGAGAGAGAGAGAGAGAGAGAGAGAGAGAATATCCTCGCTCCTCTCCCCTCCCCTCTCCCCCCCCCCCCGCCGCAGAGACTCCCGCTGTCTTTCAATAGCAACATGTAGAGAGTTCACCCCCTCGAGGATTAAGGGCGCCGAGGAATAGGATGAAGGGTGAGACAGTATGAAGGGTGAGGCAGGTGACGCGTTGGGTAAGGTGACAGGTGAGGGAAAGTGAAAGGTGAGGGAGAATGATGGGAGAGGCAGGGCGAAGGGTGAGGCAGGGTGAAGGGTGAGGCAGCGTGAATGGCGAGGCAGGGTGAAGGGTGAGGCAAGGATGAGGTGGAGTATGAGGCAGGGATGGGGTGAAGGGTGAGGCAGGGAGAAAGAGTATAGTAAATGGGGAGAGCAAGTGAAGTGAGAGGCAGGAAGAGAGAAAGACTGCTACTGTGAAAATAATAAAGAAAAAAGTAAGAAAATGATATAGAGAGAGAGAGAGAGAGAGAGAGAGAGAGAGAGAGAGAGAGATTGTTACTGCGGGACTCATAGTGTGAAGAAAAACTGATAATGAAAAGAGAAAGACGGATGAGGCGGAAAGCAGAAGGCGATGGGTGAAAAAATGAGAGAGAGAGAGAGAGAGAGAGAGAGAGAGAGAGAGAGAGAGAGAGAGATTCTTCTTTCCAGCCATGAAACACACACACACACACACACACACACACACACACACAATTCACTTTCTCTCTCGGGTGAACACACTTTGTAATACAAATGCATGCACACAAACACACTAGCCTCCTCCTTTAACACGTTCTCTCCCCCCTCCCTCTCTCTCCCTCCCCCCCTCTCTCTCTCTCTCTCTCTCTCTCTCTCTCAGCCACTCACAGCTCACGAGGGCGGAAAATCAGGAGAAATAATTTGACAGCTGACAGTTTGGCAGTCGCGAGGGTGAGGCAGGGTGACGGGTGAGGCAAGGTGACGGGTGAGGCAGGGCGAAGGGTGAGGCAGGGTGACGGGTGAAGCAGGGTGAAGGGTGAGGCAGGGTGAAGATTGAGGCAGGGTGAAGGGTGAGGCAAGGGGGAAGGATGAGGCACGGTGACGGGTGAGGCAGGGTGAAGGGTGAAGCAGGGTGAAGGGTGAAACAGGGTGAAGGGAGGGGTGGGGTGAAAGGCGAGGCAAAGTGAGAAGTGAGGCAGGGTGAAGGGTGAGGCAGGGTGAAGGTGAGGCAGGGTGAAGGTGAGGCAGGGTGAAGGGAGAGGCAGGGTGAAAGGCAAGGCAAGGTGAGGGGTGAGGCATGGTGAAGTGTGAGGCATGGTGAAGTGTGAGGCAGGGTGAGGGGTGACGCAGGGTGAAGGGTGAGGAGGGCGAAGGGTGAGGCAGGATGAAAGGCGAACCAAGGTGAGGGGTGAGGCAGGGTAAAGCAGGGTGAAAGGTAAGGCAGGGGGAAGAGTGAGGCAGGGTGAAAGGTGAGGCAGGGTGACGGGTGAGACAAGGTGAGGGTTAAGGCTGGGTTGAGGGGTGAGGCGGGATGAAAGGTGAGGCAGGGTGAGGGGTAAGGCAGGGTGAGAGGTGAGGCGGGGTAAATGGTGAGGCAGGGTGAAAGATGAGGTAGGGTGAGGGGCGAGGCAAGGTGAGGGGTAAGGCAGGGTGAGGGGAAAGGCAGGGTGAGGGGTGAAGCAAGGTGAAAGGTGAGGCAGGGTGGGGGGTACGGCAGGGTGAGGGGCGAGGCAGGGTGAAGGGTAAGGCAGGGTGAGGGGTACGGCAGGGCGAGGGGTACACGGTACATATTTTTTCTATCTTTACTGCTGCCAAATGCACTTATTTTGCTTAAGACAGCATCCTAGTACTTAAAACAGCACCCTAGTACCTAAGACAGCACCCTAGTACCTAAGACAGCACCCTAGTACCTAAGACAGCACCCTAGTACCTAAGACAGCACCCTAGTACTTAAAACAGCACCCTAGTACTTAAGACAGCATCCTAGTACTTAAAACAGCACCCTAGTACCTAAGACAGCATCCTAGTACCTAAGACAGCACCCTAGTACTTAAGACAGCACCCTAGTACCTAAGACAGCACCCTAGTACTTAAGACAGCACCCTAGTACTTAAGACAGCATCCTAGTACTTAAGACAGCACCCTAGTACTTAAGACAGCACCCTAGTACTTAAGACAGCACCCTAGTACTTAAGACAGCATCCTAGTACTTAAGACAGCACCCTAGTACTTAAGACAGCACCCTAGTACCTAATACAGCATCCTAGTACCTAAGAGAGTATCCTATACTTAAGACAGCACTCTAGTACTTAAGACAGCACCCTAGTACTTAAGACAGCAGCCTTGTACTTCAGACAGCAGCCTTGTACTTAAGACAGCACTGTTGTACTTAAGAAGCAGCCTTGTACTTAAGACATCAGCCTAGTACTGAAGAGGTTAATGAAGGCTTTTTATATGAGAAAAATTTAAATAAACACAGTAGAGGGTAGCAGGGTGTAATAAGCAAACTAAATCGCATAGGAAGAGGTGTTAGGGAGCTTCCTTAACAGACGAGAATACAGCCCTAAATCTTTCAAGGAATCTGATTTATGATTTTGAGCACTGTTTATTTTGTATCTGCCTTCCTACTGCCTTACCCCCATTAGGAACAATACATTACAGAATTCTAACTTAATTTTCATATGCCATTCTGTCAACCATTTCAACAACATGTCACTGTTCCTCTGAAGGCTGTCACTGTATTAATTTCAAGATTACACCCGATTCTGTGTCATAATTAAGTTCATCTACACCATAATTTATTTTGGAATACATATACAGGGAGCATTATAAAGGGGGTGGGGTAGTAGGGTGGAGGGGGCGACCTGGCTCCAATCCTTCCCTTTACGCACCAGATTTTCAGAGGACAAGATTACTGGCAATTTAGGCAGACTGGTGACGTGTGTGTGATTAGGCTTGAAGTCACTACAAAATCTACCTTGTTTTATGCTATTATATACAGTCAGATTTTAGGGCAGAGGAATTTTTTTCTTCATATGTTTAAAATGGCTCCGTGAATTATGACGTTAAAAAAATCTATTCACAAGATATACTCGTAATATCACTGGATTTTTTTTTTTTTTTTTAATGAGACCAGTGATATATATAATGAATTCTGTGACTCAACGTCACGTCAGTCCCGAAAAAAAAAAAAAAAAAAAAAAAAAAAAAAAAAGCAGTACGGGACGCCTTAGCGGTACAACACTTCCTGCACATTTTAGCAGATATATACAGATCACCAACCTTCCGCTTCATGTAATACAGTGTGAAAAGTCTGCAGGAATATGTTACAGTACATGGGTCTGGATAGAACGAGCAGGCATGAGAAAAAAGAAATGCCAGTCAAATTAATGTGCTTACAAGTTTACTGATGTAGATGTGTGGGCAAGGTGACCCACGGCCGTCACCTCAACCCCCTGCTCTTTTTCACACGCTTATTTTGATGGATAACATACTGAGGTTCAAGTAATTGAAATTATTTTTTATTCTTCTTCTCCTGAAGTAACGATTATGAAGTAAAAAGTCGAGTCAAAACTTAAACAATCGAACAGGGAATCTGGCAATTTTCCCATTCATCATCATCATCATCAGCAGCAGCAGCAGCATCAGCATCATCAGCATCAGCATCATCGTCATCATCATCATCATAATAATAATAATAAAAATTTTGTGGCTTACTAAAGATATTTTGTCTAAAGCGTCGAAACTGAGTCCCCACTGCCTCTACAAAAGACAAAAATAAATATATAAATACGAAAAATAATATGGAAATGAAAAAAAAAAAATGAGATGAGGGTGAACTAAGAATTTCCGCCCTTATGCACTGGTGATATAAAGCTAATTATGCAAAGCAGCCGGAATCTGGGCCTCATAGCTGTCTCTGCCTCTCTCCTTCCTGCTTTCTCGCCTTTATTTTTTATTTCCTCTTGCTTTGGTCTCTTTTTCTCCCTAACTTTTTTTTTCGTTTTCTTTTACGTTTGTCTCGTATGTATCAGTCAAGTCTCTCTCTCTCTCTCTCTCTCGCTCTCTCACATCATGTTTTCTTCCTTATTCCTCCTTCCCTTTCTCTCTCACGTATCTCATTTTCTACCTCCTTTTTTTTCACCTGTCTTCCTCCTTTTCCGTTCCTACTCTCTTCTTTCTTTCTCTGCAACTTTCACTGCTGCATCTCATATTTATCTCCTTTCCAACGCCTGTATTTCCTCTCTACCTCTTCTGTACTACCTTCCCTCCTCTTTTCTATACATTCTCTCTCTCTCTCTCTCTCTCTCTCTCTCTCTCTCTCTCTCTCTCTCTCTCTCTCTCATATCTATTTTTTTGACCTCCTACTCCATTACCTCTCCCTTCCTATTTCTCTGCCACGTCTCTTCTCCTTTCTCTCACCCCTTCTTTATCACATCCCCTCTTTTTCCCCACAGCGGTATATACTCCTCTCTGTCTTTATCATATTTATCTACGTCGTCTGTGTCATCCCCACTTCTTTATTTCGCCTGCTCAGTCTCCTAAATCTCTGCCATCTCTTCTTTACCGCTTCCTCCGTCTTGCCTGAGAGTGTGTGGGTGAGGAGGGGAGTGGGGAGGTAAGGAGAAGGGTGGGGAGTGGTGCAGAGGGATGGTGGGAAGGATGGGTGAGGATGGGAAAAGAGGAGGTGAGAACTGGAGAGTGAGGATATGGGACGTAAGGATGAGGATGTATGATGTGTAGTGGCAGGGGGATAAGATGATTTGGTGAAAATGATGATGATGTATGATGGTATATGGCGGTAGGGAGGCGTAAGGATGGGTTGGGAAAGATGATCGTGTGGGTGTGTGGAGTGGGGAGAGGGGGAAGTGAGAAGGAAATTGGTCATTTATGAAGTGAGGTGCTGGGGAGAACGGTTGAGGATGGAGGTGAGAATGAGGATATCAGAAAAGGGTTACGGGTAGGGAAGAGTAGAGAAACGAGGGATAAGATGGGGGTTTATTGGGGTGGGGTGGTTGGGGGAAGAGGTGAGAATGGGGCGCAAGAATTAGGAAGATAATTTTGTACAGAAGTATGGGATAATGTGGTGAGGTGAGGGTGGAGGAAGTGAGAGTTAGGGTGTGGACTAATGAAATGGGGAGGAGCAGAGATGTAATGCTGATGACGGGGAATAATGATGTGAGATTAAGAGTGACTGTGGCGAGGCGGGGAGGTGAGGGCTGGAGTTGGGAAATAGGGTAAGAGGGGGTGTAATGAGGTGGGTAAGTGGGACGACAATAAAAGAATACAGAAGGTGTGGGTGTGTGGAGTAGATGAAGTGCTGAAGTGAAGGGAAATGGGGAAATGGGGATGAAGATGGGGAGTGCTGAGGTGGTGGTGGTGGTGGTGGGGAGAATGGGAGACCGGTGCAGCGGATGCTGATAACAGAATGAGGGTGTGGGGTGGGGGATCTGGAAGATGATGTGGGGAAGGTAAGGAGCAGGGGTGAAGATGGTGCAGATGGAGAAGACTGAGGGTGCTGGTGTGAGGGAGAGGGGAAAGCACTATAAAAAGAATGAGTAAAGTGGTGGATCTGTTACTTTCTTTTATTTTAGCTAACTTTCTTTTCACTACTATCCACTGCCATTACCCCGAATAATACATCCTCTTCCTTTCTAATATACTGCATCCCCTGGCCAGCATTTTTAGACAGATATACAGAAGGAGACGGCAAATCCCCCAATATCTGACACTAATGAAATACACGGAGAAAAGGAGAAGAAAATTGACCTTACTGCTAAATGTTTTGCAAAGTGGAATTCAGTCTATCCAAGTCCCATCCTTACACGTATTTCACTGATATTCATGATTCAGAGGCTTGCTTTCACCCTCCCGTTATAAGCAACTGCTGGTACCCATTCCATGAGGGTATATGACAGATTTTTCAATGATGTTTTTATACACAGGCTTTTGGGACTCATTCTCAGCTGAACAGAATAGTGTGGCGTTAATTTGAATAGAATATTATAGTTGTCCCGACCAAGAGAAAATAAATGGTTTCAGTATTAACACACTCAGGCTCCTAACTGAATATTCCTGTGTGTAATGCCTCATGTTTTTCGTCTGCATACAGATGAATAAGATACAGCTGATAATGTCACAGTCTGTTGCGTGATCAGTCATCCCTCAGAAAGAAAACATGGCAGTGCAACGTTTCATATCATTCAAGATGGGCCACCCCGTAATCTAGCAGATGATGTCCGCTCACGACTGCACGACCATTGCCAGGCAAGATGGACTGGAAGACACGGGGTTCATAAATCATCTCCCATAACACCAGGGAGCCAGGTAGTGCATGGGTTAGCGTGTACAGCTCCAAAGTGACAGAAACAGAGCTCGATTCTTGGGCCGGTTAGTCTCTAAGACAGTGTTTGTTTTCTTGTCTCTGTTCATCCTGCAGCACAAGTGGGGGTTATTACAGGTCGTGTCCTAGGGGACGATAGGAACTTAGAGTACGCACGAGATGAGCCACAGTGAAGTTGTCAAGGTAGCAATCAGACCCCCTGGACAGCAATTAACCCACTGTCCCGAGTCATCTCTGAATCACATGTCAGACAGCCCGCTGAGCCACAATCTACCTGATCACAACAGCCAGTCTGGTCGCGGGCACCAACTTGGATATTATGGTACAATATTCCCACCACCACAACAGTGCGGTGTTAGTGCAATCCTGGCTTTTCATTGCCTGCACTCTGTCATAAGCTCATATTCACTAACTCCTAAATTTTTGTTATGCACAGTATTGCTCATAAAGTCAACAAAAACTACATTCAAATTATTAACTCGTAAGATGAAAATGAGTGAATAAAAAGGTAATGAGGCAAGACAACAACACATGTGATAATAATTAACTGCTACCGACTCGCTGTTTATCGTAAAAACTGATAAGAATCCTTCAGTGATACGGCCTTCTAGATTCTCGAACCTGCTAGAAGGGGACACTCCAGTGAAGAAACACCCACCTAACCAACTCACCCCTCTACACACAGGCACCTCAAGCAGCATTTTCACCTTGCTGTCAGGACCATAAGGATATACTTGTTATTCACGTACATCCATGCACGTGCAAGCTCACAAGCACGCACGCACGCAAACGCACACGCACAAACACACACACACACACACACACACACACACACACACACACACACACACACACACACACACACACACACACACACACACACACACACACACACACACAGAATGACGGGAACCTAAGTCTGCAATCACACACTCCATCAACAGACCAAAAATTACGAGAGGAGTGGTTGATGGAGTTCTTGCAAAAGGTGTGGGAAGAGAGAGTGATTTGGGATGATGGGCGAAAGAGTAGAAGGAGTAAAAAGAGTAGAATTATACCTATCCATATATTACCCAGCCCTTGCTACTAGGTGAAGAATTCTCGTGTGCTGATGGGACGGCTCTTGTAGTATTACCGATGTCTATCCTACATCGTTTTCTACTTTTTATAATCCTATCAATGCTGTGTAGTTTCTTTCTCTCTCTCTATCTCTCTCTCTCTCTCTCTCTCTCTCTCTCTAACACACACACACACACACACACACACACACACACACACACACACACACACACACACACACACACATTCTCTCTCTCTCTCTCTCTCTCTCTCTCTCTCTCTCTCTCTCTCACGCACGCACACACACACACACACACACACACACACACAGACGTCCAGTGATTACCTAACTAAACTCATGAAACAGCCACAATATCTCCGTTGCCCACACCAACAGACTGAGCCGTTCCTGCAACCCACAAGTCACGGAGGTAGGCACAATAGCACAATACAGGGACAACTCAACATCTTAAGAAAAAAAAAAACAGAAAGATAAAGTACTGAAGGATTAAAGATAAGGAAGAATCAAGGTAAGAGTGAATATGGTTAAGACCTCAGGGAGAATAATAAATGAAATATCAGGTAGAAATACTGAAGGTTGATAAGTAGATTGGTTTATGTGAGGGTAAAATGGACTGTAAACGGTATTGGTATTGTGTGTGTGTGTGTGTGTGTGTGTGTGTGTGTGTGTGTGTGAGAGAGAGAGAGAGAGAGAGAGAGAGAGAGAGAGAGAGAGATCAGACTAACCTAACCCCTGCGCAACCTAACTTTCCAATATCCGACGCAAGCCGACACCAGAGACATCACACATGGGCCGAAAATACCTGAGGGTGGGGAGAGAGGGAGAGAAAGGGGGGAGGAAGTGAGGGAGAGAACGGGAGGAAGTGAGTGGCAGATGAAGAGAGAGAGAGAGAGAGAGAGAGAGGGGGGGGAGGGTTGATGAAGAAAAACGAGGGAAGGAGGAAGGGACAGAGTAATGAGAGGAGAGAGACAAGCAGAGAGGAAATATTAGGGAAAAGGTGGAAGGGAGAAATGGGTAAGCGGAGGAATGGAAGGTAAATACGGAACAGAAGAGTAACTGAAGAAAGAAGAGGGAAGGAGGGCGGCACAGACGAAAGGGAGGAGAGAGGGGAGGAGAGGAAAGGAAAGGAAAGTAGAGGAGGAAGGCAAGGGGAAAAAAAGAGAAAGGTAAGAGAAGTGAGAAGAGGGAAGGAGGGAGTGAGAAAGATTTGAGGGAGGGAGAGGGACGGGAGAAGAAATTACCTGTGTTCCGTAGGAGGGGAGAGAAGGGTAAGTGGGGAGATGAAGGAATGGGAGGTTAGTCTCTCGCTGGAATAGGAAAGATAAAAAGGACGATTGGAGTGGTCAAATTCTGAGATACACTGATAACAATACAAACCTTCATCCGTATTAGTAAGCTAGAAAAAGAAATTGACTCAAAGCTAATTTTTTTCAGGTTACGAGAGACCTGTAATGGTAAAGGCGCAGAAATAAACTCCATTAAATCCAACGCAATCAAGAATCTCAATTGTACGAACATTATCACTTAAATTCCTGTCACCACTTAAAGTAATGACACACAGTCCATCTATCATACCCTCCCCCATCATCACCACTACCTACACACATATACCATATTCACAGCTATCATCACTATCACCCACTCACCACCACCACTACTTACACCTTTACTACATCACAATGATCATCACTTCCGACCATTCATTACGCCACCACCATTACCTATATCTTTGCCACATCCACAAGCACCACCACTACCACCATTCACCAACATCACCATCACCACCCTCACTATCTACCTACTCACTATATCTACACCCATCACCACTACCACCCACTTCAGTCACCTATTAATAACAGTGTGATATTATTTACTCCCGAAACACAACAGTAATGACACAATACCCCACCTACTCCCTCCTACTTATTCCTTACCCACTTATACCACCGACCCTCTTTTCTTTAACCACGTACCACTTCCTCCATCCCACCTTCCTTCTCCCCTTTAACCCTACTTACCTACCTCCTCCCCACCCACAGGAACCACCCTTCTCCCCACCTCCCCACGTACACCACCCAATAACCTCCCCACATAAATTATCAGTAATACAGCCATATATCCCACTTAAATCCCCCCTCCCACTAACTCACCTCTCTGGCCTCATTTCACAGGTGCAGCCCTGATCAATGCATCGGCGGCAGGAAATGTGGGTGGAAAGTCGGGGAATGTAGGTGAGAGGAAATGTGCATGAGAGGAAACGTAGGTAAGGAGATGGTGGTAGTGGTGCATGTGTATAATATATATTCATATATCTTTATCTATCTGTCTATCTATCAATCTATCCATCCATCCATCCATCCATCCATCCATCCATCAATCAATCTATCTATCTATATGTATGTAGGTATGTATGTATTCAAATAAATCTCTTAATAACGTGTGATTCATAGATATACTGATAGTCACAAGGAAAATGGAAACACGAAATATCCCGAGCGCATTCTTGCATTCAGATCAAGAAAAAATAAACAAACTGCCAAGCTTTTGCACAAATAAACCACCCGCTTCCGTAAACAGCACACGATAGCTTAACCTTGGCCTTTGGAAACAATCATTTAATAATTGCCTTCCACCTGCATTACTACACACTGCAAGGCTATGTTCCTGTGCAGTGTTGTTGCGTGTGGCAGGATTTTCTTTTTCAGTTTACGACATGATGAAATACACTCACTCTGTCTCTGTCTGTCTGTTTCTCTCTCTCATACACACACAGACACAGACACACACACACACACACACACACACACACACACACACACACACACACACACACACACACACACACACACACACACACAAGCAGCAGCAAACACTCCTATTCACACAACGGTAAATTCTGCAGGCTTCCCTAATTTAAACTTCAGTCACGGGACGCAAACTCAAAGTGGTTCCCAAAGGCCTATCTTACTCTGTCAACTTCCTTATCTATGTCTTCAACAGGTAAATACTGAGAGAGAGAGAGAGAGAGAGAGAGAGAGAGAGAGAGAGAGAGAGAGAGAGAGAGAGAGAGAGAATGAACAAACAAGAGACCAAGCAAGCAAACAAACGAGCAAGGAAGCAAGCAAGTGAGCAAGCAAACAAGCAAGCAAACAAACAAGCAAACAAGAGAGAACAAGCAAGCAAGTAAGCAAGCAAACGCCAGATACCAATGCCAGCGTCCCCACATAAGAGTAAACAAACTAATATTCCCAGCCACCAAAACTTGCGCTAATTCCCGGAGCATGCGCAGTCAGCCCACTTAATTAACAGTAATCAGGCGCAATTTCTTGAACTTCGGCCGTGGGGTTGTGGTGGGTAAAGTTAGATTGCCTGTAATTTAGTCCTGCCCACCCAACCCTCCCCCAACCCACCCACCTGCCCGCCCACTCCCCATCCCCTCACACACACACACACACACACACACACACACACACACACACACACATCCATCCCCCCAAACCTTTCTCCCTACACACACTTCACCTTTCCTCGCCTTTCTCTCTTCTTCTCCCCTTTTCCCTCTTTCCTCTCTCTTCCCTCCAATTTCTTCTCATTTCCCTCTTCCTTTATTCTTCTTTCTCCTCATTTTCCTCCTTCACCTTTCATCAGATCTATTTTTCCCTTCTCCCTCTCCCGTTGCACCACTTCTCTCCTCCTCCTACTTCTTTCTTTTTCCCTCCTTCTTTCTCTTTCACCTTCCACCTCACATCTCCCCCCCTCCACCTCCTTCTCCATGTCATACTCTTTTCTTCCTCCCATTCTTCTCTCCTTCCTTGCCTCCAGTCCCTTACTCTTATCCTCCTGTCCTCTCCCTCCCCATCCCTTTCATATATCCCGTCCTCTCCTCCTCTTTTTCCATCTCTATCCCCGCTTCGTCCCTTTCACCATATGCTTCTGATAAAATCCTTCTTTTATTATGTTTTTCTTCCCTGCACTCCCTCGGTCTCCACATCCACACGTTAATTAACCCCCATATACCTCCTCTCGCTCTTCCCCATCCCTTCCCCTTCACCCTTAACTCCCCTTCCCACACTCCACCTATTCCTTTTCTAATTACACCCCTCTCACATCCCCCAGTATCTCTTCATTTCTTCCTTTCTCCTTCAACATTCTGGCCATTCTTCCAATGCCTCCCATCACATTTTCGTCTGTTTTTTTCACTTACACTTTCATTTGTCTCCATTATTCCACCTGTCTCGTCCATCGCCACACACACACACACACACACACACACACACACACACACACACACACACACACACACACACACACACACCTGCTCACACGCCACCTTTATCCACCCACCCACCCACCCAATCACTCATCCCGGCCAGGCAACCCCATTCCCCACCACCCCATCCGTATAACCAGAGAGACCCGGGACACAGAGCAACCGAACCCATCGCATTATCCGGTCTGAGAGATTATCCAGGCGAGGATCTAAGGGGAGGGCGGCTCGGCTTCAGTTGGGGTCGAGCCGGGCTTCATTTGGGGCTTCGTACTCTGATGATGAACTCCGAGTCCTTGTTCAGAGTCCCTAGAGAAATGCTATTGGTAAAGGGAAGAAATTGTGTACCCAGACGTGGATCCCGTGGTTATTCCGAGGGTACTTTAGGTTCAGCCCGGCTCGTCTCTCTCTTCACGTATAAATTAAAAAGGAACATTTTGTAAGTCATATATGTATCTCTCTCCCTCATCTCACTTAAAAACATATATTTATCTCTAAGTCTGCTGTCTATATATCTCTATCTATCTATATTTGTCTATCTATCCGTCTATCAATCTATATATCTATCCGTCTATCTATCTGTGTGTGTGTGTGTGTGTGTGTGTGTGTGTGTGTGTGTGTTTCTATGTACGTTGTGTGTGCTCTTAAGTGTACTTGCTGACACACGGATAGGCAGTCAATGTAATACTTCTCGCCTCACTGAACACATGAGAGAGAGAGAGAGAGAGAGAGAGAGAGAGAGAGAGAGAGAGAGAGAGAGAGAGAGAGACAGAGACAGACAGACAGACAGACAGACAGACGAGAAGAGACGAGAAGAGAAGAGAAGAGAAGTGAAGAGAAGACAAGAGAACAGGAAAGATGAGAAATAACAGACATCAAGTTCCTAATCAGGAAAATGTGAAAGAAAAAGAGAAAAAAGAAAAAGAGAGAAAAGTGAGAGAAGGCAAGAGAGTGAGACATCCCCTTGATTAATTATCCCGTAGCAAGCCAAGCGAATAAGAGGGAAGGGGACCATTTCACCCCCGTTTTCTATTTCTCCGTGGAAGGGGGCACATTTGTAGGGGCGAGGTGACGCTCAGAATTTTCTCCCGAGTTGGTGGTGGTGATGTGGGTGATTAATGAGGCCTTTTCTCCATCTCTCTGTCTGTTTCTTCCCTGTCTCTGTGTCTGTCTCTTTCTCTAGCTCTCTGTCTGTTCCTTTTTCTCTCTCTCTGTCTCCGTCTCTCCATGTATTTTTTTTTTCTTCAGTTTAGGAGAATGTTTTACGTCTAAGAAGTTAATGCATCTTAGTCAGAGGAAAATTTACAGCATATACCAAAGTCAGCACAAGCTATTTCCAGGCAGACAGCACCTCTTAATTACAGCATGGCAAATTAATCCAAGTCTCTCGCCCTCTTCCAATCTGATAGTCTACTTCGTCTAGCTGTTTTTTGTTTCTTTATCATCCTTATCCTTTTCCTTTCTTTCATCTTAGTCTCTTACTCCTTGCTTCCATTTCTCTCTTTTTTTTCCTTCATTACTTGCTTTCTTACGCCCTTGTACTTTCCTTCATCCTTCCTTCTTTTCCTCTCTCCCTCTCCCTTTCTTGCCTGTTCCCTTCTTCTGTCCGTCCTTCACCCCTTGTGCTCTCTTCCTTCTCTCCTTCCCTCACATTCCCCTTCTCCAACCTCTCCTAACTCATGCTGTTACTCGCTTTCTCTCTCCCCCCCGTCTCTCTCTCTCTCTCTCCCCTCCCCACCTCCTCTTCTCCACCCCCAGTGAGGGTCTTTCAAGGTCCCCCACACAACCCGTCCAGTGCAGTAAGGCAACAGGTAGGAGGCAGGTGCATCTCTCTCTCTCTCTCTCTCTCTCTCTCTCTCTCTCTCTCATCAATTATATAACTGCACACTCCATGGTTTGCCAGTCCTCTTTAAAAACCGTATAATGAACATAACTTATTTTTCAACAGAGTGAATGAGACTGAAGAGGCAACAGACACACAACAAACAAGAGGTGAAACACTTCCTGGTGGTGAAGTGGCTAAATGGTCCGCTTCTAAATGCCTGTGTTGTGGCATAGTCTGTGGATGTGGGTGTGGGTGTGTGGGTGTGGGTTGGTCATTTCCCTTACCCACGGCTTCCTCCCGCCCACCTACGCCCATTTACCAACCTTCCATCACCACCCCGTATCATTTTACACCCAATTAAATCGTCGTCCTAGTCCCCTAAACGACTACAAGAATAACTCACCCCAAACCCCAATCTCCTCTCTTACTCTCTCACCTCACGCCCAAACACCCGAATCTATCCCGCCCAACGCCCAAACCTCCCAGCTTCCTGCTCCAACTCACGGCCGAAATTCTTACATTCACATACCATCTCACGACCGAACTAGCCATATTCCCATCCTAACTCCCGCCCCAGGACCTGAAGCTGTCTCATCCTACGCCCAAACGTCCCACCTTCCAATCCTATCTCACGCCCAAACCTCTCGCCTCCCTATCCCATCTCACGGCCGATCGTCTCATCTTCCCATCCCATCTCACGCCCAAACCTCTCGCCTTCCTATCCCATCTCACGCCCAGAGACTTACAACTATTTCACCCCACGTCCAAATTTCTCTTCTTTCCGTTCCATCTCACGCCCAACCCATCTACCATCCTCTTCCATCCCTCCGCCCCTCCCAGCCTCTCTCCCACGTCCGAACACGCCCACGCCCAATCTACAGACACCCTCCCTCATCGCCCAACTCCCCGGCCTCCACCTCACCGTTAAATGGAGGAGAAAACAAGGTGGTGGAGGTGGAGACGGAGGGAGAGTCTGAGATGGACTACAGGGAATCTCAAACATTGATGGAAAGTGAAGGTAAGTACAGTATTATTGATATGTTCTCTCTCTCTCTCTCTTTCTCACGTATCCTACTGTGGACATGTATATTATTTGATAGTACGATCCCTGAGGTCCAGCAGCCTTCCTGTAAACCAAGCACCAGTACACGTCACCACTTCGCCACTAATACCCACCGCACATACCAGGGCTGTTTCATTAAGGACTGGTGTGATGGTACTGGTGTTTTTTTCTTTTTCTGTTATGCTGGTGTGTGGTATTGGTGGGGACGTTTTTATTATGTCAGTAGGTCTTGTTGAAAATCAGTTAATTTTTATCCAAACGCAGATAATTTTCAGACTATCCCCTTTGCCAGTGAGGGATCGAACTCCCGCTCTTTCAGACAGCAGACCGATTCTTTCATCACTAGACCACAACCCCCTCGATTCCGGTGACGTCTTAGTTCCTTCTTGTTCCTTCTTAAAGACTTTCAACTTACAAATGGCCTGTCATACTTGAGGAAATTAATAAGGGCTTCATCAAACGCCGCCAAATCGAAAAGTTTCCAATCTGAACGAAGGCATGTGGAACTAGCGGAAACACGAATAAAGTCATCGTAGTGAAGTGATCCTCCCTTCAACTGAGATATTCAAACACGGGGATTTAGTCTCATTAACCCCTTCAGTCCGTGGATGTGCTTTTCGTTTGATTCTTGCCACTGCCAGGCGATGTTATGCCATTTAGAGGGAGATTTTTCGAGATGCTGAGATCAAAATGTAGCTTTCATTTACCCCTTTACTACACGAGGCTTCCCCTAAACTGAATAACATGTTTAAAGGTGGCAAGAATAAATTAAAATACGTCATTGGGCTGAAGGGGTTAAATAAATGTGATAGAATGACACGTTAGCATTTCAAGGGATTTTTTTTTTTTTCCTCGACATTTTGCAGACTTCCTGACTTTGGTATTTTCTTTCTGCATTAAAAGAAATAGAAGAGAGAGAGAGAGAGAGAGAGAGAGAGAGAGAGAGAGAAACTATCGTACAAAAAGGGGTTAAGAGGTAGGCCAACCAATTTTCACGTGATGTGGCCCCCAAACATTGTCGATTATATACGGGACACATATCGCAGGGCCAGATAAATGTTTGGCAATCCCATCCATATCGCCTATCATCATCTGTCCCCTCTATCATCATCTGTCCCCTCTATCATCATCTGTCCCCTCCATCATTATCGCCACAACAACTACCACCATCCAAACTGCCACTGTCAACCACAACCACCATAAAAGCAGCACTATTACCCTATGTCACACCTGTCACTATAAATTTCACTTTACACCTGTCACTATTAACTTTTCACGACTAGTTATCATTAATTATCATTTCTGTCTTCAACGTCACTGCATCTGTTGTGTAAATAGCCTACCTCATTTTCTATGTAAAACGGAAGAATCAAAGGCTGAAAACCTATCCCTACGACAATTACCACTGTCTCTACCACAACTATTGTCATTACCACCACAACCATCACTACAGTAATTAACTGTAGCACCAGTCGAGCAGGGCAGTACTCCCAACGTGGGTGGAAGGCTGATGACAGGGAGAGCTGGAGCTCCCGTTTCATCAGCCCTCAGGACTAGTTGCTGACCATCCCCCTTTGCTGAATTTTTTCAGTGTCTCCGTAACACTGAGAGTAGGCCAGCATGCTCACTAATACATGTTTCTCTAACTGTCAACACCAAACTAAATGCACAGTACACACCACACTTCCTTTTCAAAATTGCATAATTAAAAATGGCGCATCCTACTGTTGCCTCGGAGTCCCCGGGAGGGGGACCATAAATGCCCCCACCATCCGCCCCTCTTCCGGTGACGACTCTTTGAGCTGCCTGGATCCACTGTCTGACTTACTTCTTCTTCATTTCTGCAACATGCGTGGCCTTTCCTCTAACTTTGTCTCTGCCGAACACCATCTCTCCTCCTCTAAACCTCACCTTATGTTCCTTACTGAGACTCAGCTGTCTGAGGAAATTGACAGCAAACTCTTTTCTGTATCCTCCTACTTTCTCTATACTCATTTCAAAGTCAAAGGTGGCTGTTGTGTATATATACGCAACAACTTAGCTTGCTCTCGTGTTCCTGAACTCTGATTCTTCTGAATTCTCTACTCTCTGGCTTCGGCGTTCCTGTCATTCTCTGACTAAATATATCTGCGCTGTTTACTTATCTCCTAATTCTACTATCAAAAATTCTTCGACTACCTTACTTCTACAATGGAACACATTCTATCCCTTTCTCCTTTCTCTGAAATCTCCATTCTAGGAGATTTCAACTTTCACCACCACCTTTGGCTCTCCTTTCCTTTCATTGATCCACCTGGTGAACAAGCCTTCATCATTTCCATCCTTAATGACCTTGAGCAACTTGTACAGCACCCTACCTGTATCTCTGACCGCCTTGGAGAGAGCTCCAACATACCTGACCTCTTCCTTACAACTAATCCTTCTGCTTACACTGTTCATCTTTCCTCTCCGTTGGGCTCCTCCGATCATATCCTTTGTTACTTTAACCTGTCCTATCGCTCTGGTACAGCCTGTGGACCCTCCAAAGAAACTTCGTCTGTGGCACTGTGGAGCTGCAGATTGGGAGGCCCTCTGGCAGTACTTCTTTGATTTTCCCTGGAATGATTATTGCTTCCATGGCCGGGAGCCATCTGAGTGTGCCTTGCGCATTACGGAGGTTATTCTCTCGGGCATGGAAACATACATTCCTTTCTCATATCCTCTGACTAATGCAAGAAAGCTTTGGTTTAATCACGCTTGTTCTAATGCTGTCCGCAACAAGGAGAGGGCCTATAAAAGATACAGGAGCCAACCCACCCCTGAATCACATCTTTTTTATGTTTCTGCCCGGAATCGTGCTAAGTCTGTTCTTCGCTCTGCTAAAAGTAATTTCATCCTTACTAAATGCACTCAACTCTCCACCTCGAATTCTTCCCAGTCCTTCTGGCACCTTGCCAAAAACCTTTCTAACATCTTTACCTCATCATCCTTCCCTCCTCTTTTCTACTCTGATGGCTCTGTAGCTATTTCTTCTACTGATAAAGCAGATCTGTTTGCTCAGACTTTCTTCTCCAATTCCACCTTAGACGATGCCGGTGCTGTTCCTCCCTCACTTCCCCCCGCTGACTTCCTAATGGCTGACATTAAAATTTCTTCAGCTGATGTATTTTCTGCCATCACTGGCCTCAATACTAGCAAGGCATATGGACCTGATGGAGTCCCTCCTGTTGTTCTCAAGAACTGTGCATCTGTGTTTACACCCTGCCTAGGTAAACTCTTTCGCCTTTGTCTCTCAACTTGTACCTTTCCTTCTTGCTGGTCGTTTGTTTTCATTCAGCCAGTCCCAAAGAAGGGTGACCATTCCCAAGCCTCTAACTATCGTCCAACTGCTTTAACATTCTGTGTCTCAAAAGTTATTGACTCTATTCTTAACAGAAAATTTTTATAGCATCCTTCCTATTAAAACCTATCTGATAGCCAGTATGGGTTCCGTCAGGGACGCTCCACTGGCGATCTTCTCACATACCTTTCAGACTCCTGGTCATCTTCCTTTCGGGACTTTCGCGAAAGCTTTGCCATTGCACTTGACATCTCAAAGGGTTTCAATCGAGTCTGGCATAAATCTTTAATTTCCAAACCGCCCTCTTACGGTTTCTATCCTTCTATCTGTGCCTTCAACTACAGCTTCCTTTCTGGTCGTTCTATACATGCTGTTATAGATGGCCATCGTTCTTCTCCTAGATCTATCAACAGTGGTGTTCCTCAGGGCTCTGTCCTATCACCAACTCTCTTCCTTTTATTCATCAATGATCTTCTAAGCTGTACATCCAATCTTATCCACGCGTACGCTGATGATTCCACCCTTCACCTTTCCATTCGGTTCCCGCAATGTCCATCTCAGCAGTTACTTCAACAAACAAGAGATGAGGCTATGACACACCTAATGTCTGACTTGGCTCGTATCTCTGACTGGGGTAAAAATAATCTGGTTGCTTTTAATGCATCAAAGATTCAGTTTTTACACCTATCAACTCGTCAAAATCTTCCACATGAGTACCCACTAATGTTTAATAATATTAAGCTCAATCCTGCATCATCCTTGAACATGCTTGGGGTTTCATTCACACGGGACTTATCTTGGAAAGATCATATTGCATCTCTTGTAGAATCTGCTTCCAAGAGATTAGGTGTGCTAAGCCGACTCCGTGCCTTCTTTACCCCTGCACAGTTGTTGACTTCATACACGGGTTTTATTCGCCCCTGTGTAGAGTACAACTCTCATGTGTGGGGAGGCTCCCCACATACAGCTCTTTTCAATAGGATGGAGTCAAAGGCTATTCGTCTCATCAACTCTCCTCCTCTTACTGGCTCACTCCAACCTTTGTCTCTTCGCCGCACTGTTGCATCTTTATCTCTTTTCTAACGCTACTTCAATGGTCACTGTTCCTCTGAACTGTCTGCTTGCATCCCTCCACCTCTACGGCCGGCGCGTAGCACCCGTCTCGCAACAAACTCTCATCCCTTTGCTGTCCAACTTTCTAATGCAAGAGTTAACCGTTACTCCCATCCTCCCTCTGTCTGTATTTCCTACTTCCTATGATCTGTCTTTCAAACGCAATGTGTCCAGGCATCTTGAAATGAATGGATCTTGAATTTGGCTCCCTTTTGTTTTTTTTTTTTTTCCTAAGAAGGAATGTTCATGCGGGATCAGCCTTTGGTTCCAACTTATTCGTATTAAAAAAAAAAAAAAAACTACCACCATCCTACCAATATCAATCTCCACTATACCCACATCAACTACCACCATCCTACCACTACTACATTCCCTACCACAACCACCATCAACTACCACTAATCTACCATTATTACCATCCTACCATTACCATAATCCCCACCATAACCATATCAACCACTACCACCATACACCTCTCCCTTCCCGCCAGGTCCCCAGCCCCAGAGAACCCCAGGGGGCTCGTGTGGGACTCTGCTTCACCAGCTCTCCCCCGGGGCCACCCTGCCCCTCATCTCCCCCCACCAGCCCGCCACCTCCCCCCACAACTACACCTGTAACTGGGTCTTCAAGGTGAGTCTCGGGACTGGGTGGGGAAGATTCTGAGTTTTATCAGGTATAATTTAATTCATTACCTCCGCCAAGGAGGTAATGTTTTTGCCCGCGCTGACTTGTTTCTCTGTCTGTTAGCAAGATGACGCAAAAAGTTATGAACGGATTTTGATGAAATTTCTGTCCAAGGGAGAAATTATTAAATTTGGGGGCGGATCCGGATCAACATCAGGAATATCCCGCACATTATTTCCAAAAGTTTTCATTGAATTTCAATGAAATTTTGTGGAAAGGTGGGCCACGGACCAAAAACGAATTGGTCAAATTTTGAGGTGGATCCGAATCCTATATCCACGGATCCGGGTCCGGATCCTTTTTAATGGCAATGGCATTGGTGGAGGTATGCTCTCTCTGTGTGCTTTCTAGTTATGTCTATTTTGCTTTGATTCACATAGTTTTATCTATTTTGTTTTATTTATTTTTTTATGCAAGGAAGAAGGAACCAAAGGCCAGAAGCCTGCAAACCGTTCCTTCCAAGAAAAAAGAAAAACAATACAACAGAGAGCCAAAGTCGTTTACGTACTTATCCCTTCAGTATCGAGACAAATTTTTACTTTATCACAGCTCCTTTCAAACATTTATTTATTTATTTGAAAGGGAGACCTGTTCCAGTGAGAGACTAACGCTAAATCTAATGCATCCAAGTCGAGGCTAATTTTCCCAAACCAACGACGTATTTCGTCTATGTCGAACTTAACTACTGAAGGGATTATAGTAAAATGTAATGAAAAAACAACCACCTCATCACTCCTCACCACCACAGACCGAGGGGTGATGAAAAAGCAAAATCAAATATAAATGTCTCACCCCGACAGACCGAGGGAATGGAGAAGGTTAAAATGAAATATAAATGCACCTATCCCATCACTCCTCACCACGACAGACAGAAGGGTGATGACAGAATTAAACTTGGTAGTAATGCACCGGACTTCTCACCATGACAGGCCGAGGGAGACGGTGAACTGCGGCTGAGGTGTGACTGGTTTAGACTGGACAACGGGGAGGAATACCTGGCCCTCAAGCACACCCCAGCAGCACCCTTCAGAAAGTGAGTGGGAGGCGGAAGTGAGGGGTTTGATGGAGGGGGTTAGGTGAAAGGAGTCTGATGGAGGTGGTCAGGTGAGAGGGGTTTGATGGAGGGGGTTAGGTGAGAGGGGTAATTACAGTATAGGGGTTTAAGAAGGATACAGTTCAAGAGTTAGAGGAGTGGAAATCAATTATAAGTGAGGAGCATGTGGAGTTACTGTAGGTGGACAGAGAGACATGTGGGGAAGTTAAGGAGTGTTGTGGTGTTGATGTGGGTGTGGCGGAATGTGTTAGGGGAAGTATGCTGAGATAGTCTGCCCCGATGGAGAGAATGGCGAAGGAAAGCTTGACGACAGTGTGTATTAGATAAGTGTGTGGGGGGTGAGGGGAAGAGGGAGACGGAGAATGAGGTGAAGGGCTGAGATGGAGAGGTATACATAGAAGTACATAGGAAATACAGGTGACAGAAGGACTATTAGCCCACAAAGAGGTTATCTGAGTGAAGGTGCTGTGAGTTAGGGGGAGGATGGCCTGAGGACGAGGGACAGATAGACATGGAGGCAATCTGTTCGTGGCCACCCATTCAGGAATTAAGGAGTCTGGCTACAGGTAAAAATAATTAGTCGTGAGGGAAAATGGGATCAAGTAAGAGGGATCAGGTGAGGGAGTTAGGAGAAATCAAGGTACACAGAATCTGCAACATCAGGGCATTCAGATTTCTTTATATTTACCCTAACTATTCATCTGTTCAACCTTTCAACAAAACTTTACACTACGGAATGACAATACAAAATAATAACAATAAACTTCTGACCACCTGGGTAGCACTGGCAATAAAGATGGTGAATTAGTCATAAAGTTCTCGTTCACGATATCAATACACAAAGGTGTTTCTATATAGTACCTGTCAATATTGTGAAGGCACGTATCAAACTTTTTAAAAATGCACAGACCACTATATATGATTGCTTGTAATATACACGTAGGCTATCTGGGTATCCTTTGTTCCTTCTGTTCAGTATATATCTCGCCTTTCTACACTACACTACACTACACTACACTACGCTACACTACACTACAAATAATTCAACTGCACTCCAAATCACGTCGCTCCACACCATACCATATCTTAGCACACCTATCTCATACCAAACCATTCAATAGGATACCATACGATATTATACAGGAACATACCACATCACACTACTGCACACCACATCACACCAAACCCTACCATACCATGCCATACCACACCAAACGACATTGTACACCACACCAAACCACACACTACACAACACCACAGGACATCACACACATCATACCCTATCATACCATATCTGACCACCAAATTACATCATGCACCAAATCACATCACATCACATCACACCAGACCAATCTACACACTGCACTGCACTATACTACGCAGCTACACATTACACCACACCATTCCCATCCACACACTAAACCACACTGTATTACACTATTTTACACCATACTTTCTTTACACCTACCATTCCATCACTATCCTGCACAC
>NC_137040.1:22219781-22309781 GCF_032717465.1 Coenobita brevimanus | reverse complement strand
CACCATACACAACTACCACTACCACACCTATCACTATCATCACCATACACAACTACCACTACCACACCTAGCATCATCACCATACACAACTACCACTACCACACCTACCATCAACATACACAACTACCACTACCACACCTACCACTATTACCACATACAACTACCAATACCACACCTACCATCATTACCATACACAACTACCACTACCACACCTATCACCAGCACCACACACAACTATTATTATCACACCTACCACCAGCACCACACAGAACTACCACAACCACACCTACCACCATCATCACACATAACTACCACAGCCACACCTACCACCATCACCACACACAGCAACCAGTATCACAATTATCACCACCACCACCACACACAACAATCACAATCACACCTACCACCATCATCACACACAACTACCAGTTTCAGAAAATTAACTGTCACTACACACTATCGCTACCATAACTACCGTCATCACCTCACAAAACTACCGCTACCACAATTACTACCATTACCACACTAATGTACCTCTGTCACAACTACCACCATCACTACACACAGATACTACCATCACGACACAAAACTACCACTATCATCAATACCACCACCACCACACAACTACTATCAACTTTATCACCACCACCACACAACTGCTATCACAACCACCACCACCACCACCACACAACAACTACTATCACCATTACCACCACCACCACCACAGAAAATTGCCACTTTCAAAACTACTACCATTACCACACTCCACACTAATATACTACACTCACATCTACCTTCATCACCACACAAAACTACCACATTCACAACATTGTCTTGGAGTACACATCGCAAATTGAATGCATTCGTGATTTACATAGAATAATTGATAACTTCACCAAAATCCACAAAAAATTCGATATAATTAACTGGAAATGGCTTGAAAGTGCTTAGGTATCACGGTGTCTAGTTTCCTATCAGTATTTTCTTGAACGGACAGGTGTAAAGAGGTAATTAATGGCAGTGTTAATATATCAGGGAGACAGACTTGCTGAGTTGATTACAGTATCAGGTGTGGGTCAGGGATAGTGTGTGTGTGTGTGTGTGTGTGTGTGTGTGTGTGTGTGTGTGTGTGTGTTTGGAAGGGCAGGAGTGGAGTGTGTCATTACTGATAGGTGGACGAAGAGGTGTGTCAGTGAATCTATGGGTGGAGGTGGGTGGAAGGAGGGATTGGAAAGGCAGGTGTGTACGGACAGGTATGGCTCGACAGGTGTATGAGAGCAGGTGTGGCCCAGGTGTGTAAGAATATGTCCTCAGCAAAATTGTAGCAGCGGGTGTGCAAGACAGGTCTGGTGAGGATGATTTCGAAGTTTTTATCAGAAAAATATGTAAATGTAGTTGTATCTGGTAGTTGTGGCTGTAGCTGTGGTGTAGTGATGGTGTATGAAAGCAGGTGTGGAATGACAGGTGTGGAATCGGAAGTGTAATGAGAGATGTGTAATGACACGTGTAAGTGGAGCTGGGGTGGAGTGGTGTGGAAGCAGGTGTGTAATTACAGGTGTGGGTAATGCTGGAGTGGGGTGACGGGGAAGTATGGGGATGTGGAGGAAGGTGTGTAATGACAGGTGTGGACGGACAGGTGTGGACGGACAGGTGTGGGTGGAGTTTGGGTGGAGTAATGGAGCGTGGAGGCAGGTATTTAATGACTAGAGTGGTATGACAGGTGTGGGTGGAGGTGAAGTGGAGTGATTGGGTGTGGAAGCAGGTGTGTAATGACAGGTGTGAATGACAGGTGTGGCTGGAGCTGGGGTGGAGTGACGGGGAGGTGAGGGGGTGTGGAGGCAGCATCATTCACCCACTCTGGATCCTTACAGCCGCTCACTGCTCTTACAGGTACGGTACGTCTGTGTCTGCTAGTTTGTCTGTCTGTTTTTAAGTATCTGTCATTTTTTTCTACTCAACAATCAAATCAATTACTTAGTCAAAAAATATACCCATCTACTTACAGTATGTTTATTTATCTCTTCACGCAGGATTCACATGTTTACTAACTTATTAATATATTCAGGTGGGGTCTATCTATATGTCTGTCTGTCTGTTCAGGTGGGCTATCTCTAACCCTGAGTCTATTTGTTTAGATCAATATATACTGTATGCTTGGCTTTTTCCTGAGATGATGCGTATATCTAACCACTAATTTATTAATGTCTATCTATCTGTCTATCTATCTATCTATCTACCTATCTATCTATACGTATGTGTCTCTTGGCCTTTATAAAAACAGCTGGCTAGATATATGAAATCCTGTGTAAGCGTCTGCACAGCTTTACTCTTAAGGTCGGTCACCTATTAATGCAGCAGAACCCCACCTCTCCCCCCACCCACAGACCCGGCCCCACCGAGACCTCCGTACACCTGCCCGCTAAGGTAAAGGCAGTGGTGGGAGCCCATCTACACGTCCCCCCTCACCTGCATGGAGGCTACATGGCACAGGTGGACAAGGTGGTCATGCACCCCAAGTTACAGATGACGCATGATATTGCACTGCTGAGGTAAATGTAGGAGGAGGAGGAGGAGGAGGAGTAGCTCAGAAAAATCATCCAACCAGCGATCCGTTCCCTCAAAGCCCTTTCAGTCCGATGATGACTTTGATATTTTTGTTCATGTTCTTATTTATATAAACGTTCACACCTAAACAGTATATTTGAAGGACATTTTTTAACAATCCAAAGCATGCAAGTCACAACCAGAGAGCAAACATCGTTATGTACCAGCGGCCAACTCAATGTTACTTTCCCTTATAGGTTACGAGAGAAGAATATGTCTTTGTTTCATGCTTTCCTATGAAATTTCCATAAGGGTTTTAACCAAGCTGCATGTGATCCTTGTCATAGTATCAAAATAGTTATAACCAAAACTATAACAAATTACATCGAAAGGACCAATAGGATCGATGTTGCCTGCCTTCCTTTGTACCGGCCTTTACCTACTCGACTACTTATGAACCAGTCACCTAATTAAAGTTCTTTCAACTTTACTTGGCCAAGATTTTCTCCCTTCTGCAGCTTTTAGGGCGTAGCAAGTGACAGGAAATGAAAGTGATACGGCTCTACATCCTTGCCACAGAACTTTTTCATAACTGGCGCCATATTCAAGTTGATCATTGTAATAACTAACCATTAAAGAGGGAGAGATGACAATTTTAAGACAAGATAAAGTGAACAGTATATCCATGTTAATTAATTCACTCACTCCTTCCCCTCCTCCAGACTGGCTACGCCCTTAAACTTCAGCTCCACAGTGTCACCCGTGTGTCTGCCCCCGAGGACCTGGGCGGGTGACGACATGAGTGGCAGGACTCTCACAGGGCTGGGCTGGGGCACCACGGAGGAAGGTATGGCAGGGCGGTTGAGGCAGGGGGAGGAAGGGAAGGAAGCAGGGTGAGGTAGGGAAGAGGTTAGGAAGAGTATGACATGGGATAGTAGGGGGTGGTAGGTATGGAAGAATGTGGCAAGGGGTGGCAAGAAGGTGGAGGGAAGAGTGTGAAAGGATATGACAGGGTGGTAGGGAGGTGGTATGTGTGATGGGATGTGGCAGGGGGTACCACTGATAAAAAGAGGTGAGTGAGGCAGGGTATGGCAATGGACGAGAGGGAGATGGTTGTCGAAGAACGCTGTGGCAGGAGATAGTAAGGGAGAGGGAGTTAGGTGAAGAAAGGTGAGGGTATGGTGGGATAGCAGAAGGATGGTAACTGAAACAGGTGAAAGTAACACAGGTGTGAGTGATATAAGGGTAAATGAGACAGGGGTGGCACGATAGGCAGGAGTAAGCGAGGCAGGGAGGTACAAGGTCAGGCAGGGGGAAGTGAGGCAGGGGTGAATAAAACAGGGGTGGCACGATAGGCAGGAGTGAGCGAGGCAGGGAGGTAGAAGGCCAGACAGGGGGAAGTGAGGCAGGGGTGAATAAAACAGGGGGTTCAGGTGAGGAAGGTTGTGGCAAGGGATGGAAGGGAGGGAGTAGGTGGGAGGTGGTGCATGGAGAAGAGATGGTAAGGAAGGAAAGGGAGGCAGGGAGGAAAGGGGTACAATGAGTTTAGGATGAGGATAAGTAAAACAGGGAGGGAGTCGAAAACGAAATATGAGGAGAGTGCTACGAACAGCGTGCTTCAAAAAAGGAGTGAGAGAGACCTGGCGTACTTCAACCTTCAGCAGTAGGCATTTACATTTTCATTTGATATTACACAACCACTCCAACACCCATTTACACAAACACACACACACACACACACACACACACACACACACACACACACACAGCAAAAATCTCTCCACTGATATACGGAAAGGAGTTCTACAAGAGAAAAAAAAAAACTTTCCCACAGCCCGTCGAAAAAGCTGCTCTTCGGGACCCATAAAACACACCACGAAAATGTATAATAAAGCCGCTTGCCCATATCAGGCGTGTACAAGGCAGACGCTACAATACGCATGCAAAAGACCGTATGCACACACACACACACACACACACACACACACACACACACACACACACACACACACACACACTCACACACTCTCTCTCTCTCTCTCTCTCTCTCTCTCTCTCCCCCACCCTACGCCACTACCAGACCACAGGGTACGGCCTTGAGGCGTGCAGGGGGGTGTACGGACAATGGTTGATGCCCACGCAGATGTGTACGCACGGCACGGATCGGGGACATACATGCATGGTACGTGCACAGGAATATTACACGTACAGAGAATAAGCACACAGGCACACACATACTAAGTACCTACACGGGACTATTCCACCCACACACACTGCGTACACAGGAATACATATGCAGGGTATGTACACGGGAATATTACATGCACACACAATACATACGTAGGTACACACAAAAGGTTATGCACACAGGGACAGTGCATACATAGGCACAATTTGTAGACTACACAGGTACACACATGTAGGATAAGTACATGGGAAAATTATATGCACAGGCTAAACACGTACACAGAGACACACATACAGATAGGAAGCAGAACATTAGAGTACAAATACTGTAGATTTTAAAGAAGAGACAAAATAACAATGATAATAGAAATGAGAGAGAGAGAGAGAGAGAGAGAGAGAGAGAGAGAGAGAGAGAGAGAGAGAGAGAGAGAGAGAGAGAGAGAGAGAGAGAGAGACTAACAAAGAAAACGTAAACTATCCACCCAAAATACCAACACTAACATTTTAAGCCAAGACTAAAAATAAAAAATCAGTTTTCTACTTCATAACCTCAACCTCTCCTGTCACCTGAATATTGTAGGAAGTGCTCTTGCTTTCTCTAGTGTGTGTGTGTGTGTGTGTGTGTGTGTGTGTGTGTGTGTAGATATTTCCTAAGAACTTTCATGTCCTTTTTTTTTTATGCTGCAGTTGTTTATTTGTTAATCTCTATAAATTTCTTCTTATCGCATGGCTTGGAGGCGTCGTAAGGTCCCCGATCTTTATTTCAAGAGGAACTGGGTAGAATTAAGTCTTGGTTATTATACCTTCTCTTGCACTGGCTGTCCCACAAGACCAGGGCTCGAATCCACGTGCGGGCAGTCAGCATCACTCGACTTTGGTATCCACTCATTCTTTGTGGGTCGGCAGGTAACATAAGAAACTTTGGTAACATGAGGGGATGGTACCTGTGGGGACACTGTTGAAGCAGTGGCCTTGTATCTCAGGACAGTAGGTGAATACCCCGGCACAGGCTCAAAGGCTTAAGTTACCTAGGAGAGCAATTCAGGCTAAGTACCCCATGGCGTGTCCCATCCTCACCTTTATGAATAAGAAACAGTGTATAACAACGATACTCATCAAATTTTCATTAATGTTACAAGATGATTTACAGATCATGAATTGTATACAGTATACGGTACGACAGACTCAAGATTTTTCTGTACAGTGGCTGTGGAGATTTTTAAACATTGTCAAAAATTTTATCACTATAAAATTATCATTCATTATATTTATCCAGAACAATACTGAAAACCTGAAGAGAAAGAGCTAACATTCATAAACTATATTCCTAAATCCCAAGGTACGTTCCGTAATCACGACTGCCTCTCTAAACTATCACCATAATCAAATGTGTTAATAAAGAAACTGTACTTTCGAATTAAATTGGACGAAGCATGTACGAATATAAATATAGTCACTTCAATGCATAAGATGACGTAATAAACAGCTCTCCCTAGTCCTGTACTGAATATCATAGAGATCCTTGGTGATTAGAGGATAACCAAACAGAAGTATCTGAACAACCAATTCGGGAGTAGGAGAGAAATGAATGCAGGAGTGAATGCATTTCTCAGTATGTCTTCTAACCTGTGAGTTCAGAGTTTAAAAAAAAAAAAGTGACAGTTTCATCAACATTCATCTTTTAAGCAACCAAGTCCACGTAAAAGTCAATATTTTCTGTTCTCATTCCTTAGTGTCAGAGAACTGCATTCTTATAATAAAGGTGTTGTCGAGGTTTCAGATTCAGTCGATGTGAAACCCATGATGAAATTAAAGCTTGTCTGTTTTCCCTACTTCGCTTCTCAGTGCTCTTCGCAATGCAACATGTAGGCTAACCACGGTCTTCAAGTTGTGAACGTTATTTTTTTATCTTGTTCTTGCACTAGCTGACATGTTTATTTAAGGTAGGCGAAACTTCTGGTCGTGATGGGGTAAAAGAAGGCTATATCTTACCTCCAATTCGAAAAAATCTCTCTCTACCTAAATAAAATCTTCCGGAGCTGTACTATTTCAACGCCTAAGTTAATTACTATAACTGACACAAGCCTATCATGTGTTCTTTCATTCTTAGTCTCATCCAGTTAATCACTCTAACTTTTGATATAACTGTCGTTCACTCCCGCTCCTCAGGGGGACTCCGGGGGACCTATACTACTGGTGGGGGACCCGTCAAGCACCCGGGAACGAGGAAATGACGAGGACGAGGCGAGGACACCGGAAGACACAGTAGGAGTTGAAGAGGGGGTTGTCAGAGTGGATGGGAGTATGACTAGGACAAGAGAGGGTGTGACTAGGACAAAAGGGGGCGTGATTAGGACAACAGTGGGCGTGACTAGGACAAGAGGGGGCATGGCCAGGACAAAACAGGACGTGGCTAGGACGGTACAGGTGGGCGTGGTGAGCTTCGGCCCCTCTACATGCAACACCACCTTACCGGACGGACACGTACGGGTGGCCGCCTTCGTCGACTGGATCACGGTCGTCACCGGAATAGTCTTTAAGTCTTGAGAGACAAACAGGTGGCCTTATTATTAACAGGTTAAGCCCGAGAGCGTTTATTATATTATTCTTATCTCTAAAAAATATTATTAATGTTAGAAGTGACATCAAACTGAACGGGATCGTGCCAGTCTTCGTTAATTGATTCATTAAGAAGGTGTTTTCCTGTCCGCAATAACACTGTCTACCAGCTACAAAAATATAATAATGAATTCCTCAGTGAAAGGGATATAATTGGGTGAGCAGAGGTACAGGCAAGCTCGGTTAACAATAATTAAATCCAAATCCTTCAAGGATTGGAATCTATTTTTGCGTTTGATATTTTTACTTTTAATTCTTACACCAGCAACAAGTCTTCACTCCCTTGTATTCGCCTTTACAACTGCTGCTACAAAAAATAAACATTAATATTACGGGAGCGCATAGTGATTTGTAATTCACCGCGTTTGACCCTAAATAAAGGAGGACTAACACCACTGAATGATTAGACGCAGGTGTGTTGTGTGTGATCTGACGTATAAAGGAACACAAATATATCTTGAATCACTAGTACGAGTTCTCTTTCTTTGATCTGGACGTATTTTCTACAACATCCACCGTCAAGTGTGTTGCAAAATCCAAGTCATTTACAGTAGTTGCAACACTAAGATTATTCGCCGTGTAACAAATGCGACTGGTTGTAGTGACACGTATGACATGGGAAAGAGTATGATTTCGTGTAAAGAAAAAAACATTAAACTTCAAGGTTCAGTAAAAGAAACATTACCAACGTGGCCTGAAGCAGATGATCCATTGTGACAAGTGGAAAGTGGACTCTCTGAAGATGGGGTCTGTGTTGTACGAGACGCTGGAGGAAATACAGAATGCAAGCTCTGACCTGTCTCTCTCTCTCTCTCTCTCCCACCCAACCTCTCCCCCATGGTCTGAAGTTTCTGTCCCCTCCTCCCCAACTAATTTATTTCTTTATGCATAGAAATAACACAACAAACTTAAGTGATCTTTGTCAGGGCAATTACTCATGTCTGGGAACATTCAGATGAGCTTAATTTCGATAATACAGACTTTAATGATCTTTCACAAGCTCCACCGACATGTCATAAAAAAATGCTAATAACAATGCAACAGTCCTGAATAACGTAGCCTACACATATATTGAAAATGGGCCGTGGGTAGTAGTGCAGAAGTGGTGACATGTGAAGGTGAGCGGCGCGTACGAGGAGTGCCGGGCATAGGGAATGGGCTATTGAGTCTAAACCCAGAGTCGTACACATATTCTTCCAACAACAAGAGAGAGAGAGAGAGAGAGAGAGAGAGAGAGAGAGAGAGAGAGAGAGAGAGAGAGAGAGAGAGAGAGGAGAAGAAAGAGGTCTCAAGGAAATTAAATAAAACCCTTGACATGGAGCGTAAAAATAGGGTACAGAGGCTGGAGGACGACTGCCTGAGAGTGACCTAGTACTCAGAGAAGCCTTAACTCTCTCAGGCTCCTATGGCCCATTAGAGGAAGAAAATCGTCTGGAGATACTGGAATGGAAGACTGGAGCTGCCCTGTGTGTGTGTGTGTGTGTGTGTGTGTGTGTGTGAGAGAGAGAGAGAGAGAGAGAGAGAGAGAGAGAGAGAGAGAGAGAGAGAGAGAGAATCTTGCCACAATAAAAACAATCTTATAAATCGTACATACCGTTCTTATCCACCTAAGGAGGAGTTATTAGTGGACAGCTTACCTGGCCTGAAAAGGAATAATAATAACAATAATAATAATAATAATAATAATAATAAATACATAAAACTAAGCTGAAAAAAATAAGAACACATCAGCTGAAGCACACACACACACACACACACACACACACACACACACACACACACACACACACACACACACACACACACAGATATTATCCAAAACACATTTAAAAACACATTTCAGCGTCATAATGAAAAAACTTCTCTCTTCCTCTGTTAATAATACATGCACGGCAGTTACATGTCACATTAATAATATAAAAAGCAATTATTTTCGTGTATTAAATGTAACTCGCTTAATGTAATGAGATCCGGATTAATTAAAACACTCTCCTTTAAATTCGATAACAAAGGTGTGATTATTTTCATTCTAGTTAATGTTAATATCTATCTTTAATACTGACGGATGATAGCTTGGTATGGTGTGACTCTCTCTCTCTCTCTCTCTCTCTCTCTCTCTCTCTCTCTCCCCGTGCACTAAAAATAAAGAGAAAATTAGAGCTTAATTAAAAGTGGGTTAATTTCGAAATACACTGAGACAAAAAGGTGCAAGGATAAAACTCGGGATAATCCACTAATATGAGAGTGTGTGTGTGTGTGTGTGTGTGTGTGTGTGTGTGTGTGTGTGTGTGTGTGTGTGTGTGTGTGTGTGTGTGTGTGTGTGTGTGTGTGAGTAAGCGAGTGGGCGAGAAGATAAAAGAGGAGAAAATCTGTGAGGAAATATAAAACAGTATAGTTTACAAAAATGAGAGGTAAAATTAACTAAGCGCAGATGGACAAGTAATGTGGAATTAACCCTTTCATTTTGGTGACGTCTTTTCTCTCTCTCTCTCTCTCTCTCTCTCTCTCTCTCTCTCTCTCTCGTCTCAAAATCAAAAATAGGTTTATGTGATCGCAGCTTTTAACGTTTACGTTTGGTATGAAGTCCTCTGAGGGTGCAAATGGCCTACGTTAAATGCATCCACGTGCTGAAGAAAAAGGAAAAGGGTGGTGGTGGTGGTGGTGGTGGTGGTGGTGGTGGTGGTGGTGGTGGTCGTGGTGGTGGTGATGATGGTGACTGTGGTGGTGGTGATGGTGGTGACTGTGGTGGTAGTGGTGGTGGTGGTATAGGTTGTAGTTATGATGGAAGTAGTGGAGGCGGTTGTGATGTTTGGAGTAGCTGTGGAGGTGGTGGTGGTAGTTATGGTGGTGGTAGTGGTGGTGGTGGTTGTGGTGCTGGTAATAATTATGGTGGGGGTGGGGGTGAAAATAAGAGACAAGGATATAAGAGACATGTAAGAGAAACAAGGGGAGGTCGAAGGAAAAACAGGATCAGACGGAAGAGGAAATAAGACAGGGGTGTAGGAGGAACGAATGGCGATAAGCAGAGAGCAAAAGGAAGAATTAGCATAACACACACAAGGGCAGACAGACAAGGGAGAGAGACAGGTGAGAGACACATTGTAGACAGGTGGACAGAAAGACAGAGAGGGATAGAAAACAGAAACAGACAGAAAGACAAGATAGAAAGACAAGTTAGGAGACAGAGGAGGAAGCAAAAGAAGGTAAGAAGGACAGGTGAGAGAGAGAGAGAGAGAGAGAGAGAGAGAGAGAGAGAGAGAGAGAGAGAGAGAGAGAGAGAAGACATATAGACAAGAGAGACAGACAGGTAAGACAAAGATTACACACAAAAAAATCCACTCCTCGTATTCAGAGGGTCGGGTCTTGCAATTACATTTTTATGGGTGCAACGCCGGTGCAATGTTTGTGCAACAGCTTAACTTTACTAATATCAAGCCCCCCTTAACTCCCCCCTCCCTTCTCTCTCTCTCTCTCTCTCCTCTCTCATCATTTTCCCACTTCTCTCATTCTCTTACTCACTCGGTCCCTCCCACACTTTCTCTCACAACCTCCTCCCTCTTTCTCATCTCTTCTCCTCCCCCTCCCTATCCCCCTGTCCCCCAACCACTCTCTCCCAGTAACATCCTCCCTCCACCTCCTTCTCCTTCCCCCCTGTAGCTTAGCCCCTATCCCCCTCCCATCCCCCCTCCTTCCATACTCTTCCCCTATCCTTCTCTCTATCCCCTACAGCACCCTCTCTCCTACCCTGACCTCTCTCTTATTCCTCCTCCCTCAGCCTCTTCCCTTCCTTCCGCATCTCCTTCTCTCTCCATCCACCCCTTTCTCCCTCCCCAATCCTCTCTCCTACTCCCACCCTCCCTCCCCAATCCTCTCTCCCACTCCCACCCTCCCTCCCCAATCCTCTCTCCTACTCCCACCCTCCCTCCCCAACCCTCTCTTAGACTCCCACCTTCCCTTCTCCCACCTTCCTTGGCCATTCTCCTCTCTTCCTATCAATCTCCTTCACACACTCTTTCTCTCACATCCTTCCTCCTCCTCCACCTCCCTCTTTTCCCTCAGCTTCCTTTCCTCCGTCCGATGTCCCTCTTCTTCTCCCCTCTCCCCTCATTTTCTTATTTTCTTATCTCCTAGCCTCCTCCCTCTTTCATTCGTCCCCTCCTCCTCCCATCCAACTCCCTCTTCCCCCTCCATCTCTTCCATTCGCAGCCTCCCTCCTCCTCTTCTCTCTCACCGTCTTCCTCCCTTCCTCTTCCCCTCTCCTCTCCCCCTCCCCAACCCCCCTCTCACTTTTAATATATTTTCATGGACGTAGTTGTTGTTTTAGCCTCTCGTAATATCTTCGCTCACTCTTGATTTAATTTTCTCAATTTCCCTAAACCCGACTCTCTCTCTCTCTCTCTCTCTCTCTCTCTCTCTCTCTCACACACACACACACACACACACACACACACACACACACACACACACACACACACACACTCGTATATTCCAGCTTGTCATGATACATTTTATTTGGATTATCACATTCAACCTCACTATTTCATGCAAAAAAAGAAAATCTGTCTTATCCTAATAACTTTTTTTTTTTAAGTATTTCTTCTTGATTTTGTGTTCTTGCTCATTCTCACCACTCTCTTTCTCTCTTTCATTTCCTCCTCTCTAACTCCCTCCCCTTTAGTTTCTCTTCCTTCTCTTCCTACAGGATTTCCTCTCGCCTCGCTCATTTCCTTGTCCGTTCTTCATCATCTCATTTTCTTCAGTATATTCTTTTCCTTCCTTCACATTTTCTCATACCTTTGCCTTTCCCAGTCATTTCTTTGTCTCTGATATGTTGCAAGCTGTTCTCTCTCTCTTTCTCTCTCTCTTCCTCTCTCTCTTCCATTTTCTTACCTATATCTTTATACCCATTTATATATTTACCTGTACATTTACCTGTCTTTTCAATTATCTGTCTATTCCTCACTCCAATCTCCCTCTCTCCCTCCCTTCCCTCACACCCTTCCATTCTTCCTCCCTTCCTCCTTTTCTCTCCCTCATATCTCCCCCCCCCTTCCCCTCCCTCCCTAACACCCATTCATCCCATTACTTCCCATTACTGTCCAAACTGACCATTCTTCCTTCCCATCAAATTTAACTTCCTGCTTCCCCCCCCTCTCAATTTCCTTCTCTACCTTATTCCTTCCTTCCTTCCTTCTCTCTCTCTCTCCTTCCTCTCTCTCTCTTTCCGTTAATTTCACCTTATTTCTTTCTTTTTCATTTTCTTCCGCTCTCAACTTCCTCATTTTTGTAGTTCCCTTTACACACACACACACATACACACAATCTCTCTCTCTCTCTCTCTCTCTCTCTCTCTCTCTCTCTCCATAATTTACCTTCCTTTCCGCCTCCTTCCATGCTTTTAGCCTTCCTCGTTCTAAACAAGCAGACATAAACACACACACACACACACACACACACACACACACACACACACACACACACACACACACACACACACACACACACACACACACACACATCCTTTCATCCCCCCCCCTCTCTCTCTCTCTCCACACTTCCGTCATCTGACCCTCTCCTCCCTTCCTGATTTCCTCCTCTCTCCATCCCCTTCTCTCCCTTATCTAATTATCAAATATTAGATCTGTTCCCACTTTCCTTCTCTCTTCCTTATTATCTTCTTCCGCCTTTATCTTCTTTCTTTCTCCTTCTTTCGTCTCATTTTCATTCCCTTCTCTCTCTCTCTCTCTCTCTCTCTCTCTCTCTCTCTCTCTCTCTCTCTTCTCTTTCGTTTTCTTCTCCATCTGTCTCTCTGACTCTCCCTTTTTTTTTTTTTTTTACCCCCCTCTCTCGTCTTTACCCCTCCCTTTCCCTTCCGTTCCCTCTCTCCTCTTACATCCCTCCATCTGCCCTACTCTCCCTTCCCTTCCCTCGTACCCCTTCTCCCTCCCTGTACCTCTCTCCGTCTCCCCCACCCTCCCCCTCTCTGTCTCTCCCTCCCTCTCTCTATCCCCCTTATGCTCCCGTCCTCCCTCGTTTTAAACTCACAGAATTGTTTTGCTAGTAATACTATTTTCTATATCAAACTACCACGAAAGATTACCAGGTCTGTTGCTGTTTGCATTCCTTTGTACTCCTTTGTATCTTTGTACTCCTTCCCATCTCCACGCTCCCCCTCCCTCTTCACCCTTTAATCTTCCCTACCCTTCCTTCCTTCTCTTCCCCTTCTCTCTACTTATTTCTATTTCCCATTTCCTCCTTTCCCTTCTGTTCCCCCCTCTCCCTTTCCCTCTACATTCCTCCTCCTGATGTACACACCCTTCCCCTTCCTCCTCTATTTTCTCCCTTTCCCTCTCCATCCCTCCGTCTCCTCAAGTACCCTCCCTTCCTCTCCCTCCCCTATTTTCTCCCTCTCCCTCTCCCTCCCTCCATCTCCCCCTTCCTTGCCTCCAGACAGGGGTGGAGGGAGACAAAGTGCGGTCATTAACTTCACTTTGTCTCCGGGAAATCACTTGTGTCTGGCCCCCCTCAGAGACCTGTTAGAGGGGGAGGGGAGGGGAGGGAGAGGTGAGATGAGATGAGATGAGTTGAGAGAGAGAGAGAGAGAGAGAGAGAGAGAGAGAGAGAGAGAGAGAGAGAGAGAGAGAGAGAGAGAGAGAGAGAGAGAGAGAGAGAGAGAGAAATTACACTCATCCCCCACTAATCTAATCCACAACCACCTCACTGTGATCAGGCCCTTTGTGTAATCAGTCACAATCCCCTATAACACAAAATTCGATGGTATTTTTGTCTATTTCATTTTTCACCATCAAACTACTCTTTTTTTTTTTAATCTTAGAAGTGATGGGGATTATGAAAACTATCCAATTCGTCTAGTTCAAAAAGGCCAAGAGTAAATAAAATCGATCGTTGTCATAGAAGGAACATCCAGGGACTGCAACACCTGCGTCGTAGATTTCGTAAAACGGCCGAATTTTTTACTTTGCCTTGCCACACTGACCTTCGACTGATTATTCTCAAAATCGACTAACTTCATTCTTGTATAACCTTAAAGCCTTCTACTAAGTTCAGTCCAAATCGGGTCAATATTGAGCTGACCTTGGCCTGTGATCTTAACCTATGACCTGTTGTTCTTGAGAGTTAGGTCAAACATTTTTTTTTTTACTCCAATCCTTCAACAGAATTTGGTCCAAAATCATATAATTTTGCCTGTTATTTGGTCCACAAAGATACGCAAAGGTCGAAGGTTGATCTTGTCGTGTGATCTTTATCTTTGCTTGCATGTTCTAAAAGCTAAATCCTTTTTAAAGGTGAGTAAGACTAGCAAGAGGGGAAGAGGAGGGCTAGGGAGGGGTAGAGGTAGTGAAAGGCGAAGAGTGTGGAATAGGAGTGAAAGGGAGATGAAAAGGAGGAGAGGAAGTGAATGAAAGATGAGGTAAGGGGAGAGGATGAGAATGAAGAGAAGAAAAAGGTGAAACAGGGGGAAAAAGAATAGAGGAAGGGAAGATAATCGATAAGAAAGGCAAGAAGAGAAAAAGAGTAGAAGGGAAAAGACTGAGAAAAAAGGGTGGAAAATGAGCAAAAAAGATGTAGGGAAAAGAAAGGAGGAAAAGAAGAGTGACAGAGGAGAGTGTAGAAAAGGAGGAAGAAGAGTGGAAAAGAAATGAACGGAAGAGGAGTGTAACAGTAAGGAACGGGACAAAAGGAAGAGAAGAGTGGAAAAGAGGGAAGAGAGCCGGAAGAAGAGGGAAGGAGAGAGGAACAGGAGGAAGGAAAAGGCCGAAGAAAGGGGAAAAGTGGAAAAGTAGGACGGAAGGAAGGAAGGAAGGAAGGCAGGAAGGAGGCATGAAAAGAAGGAGGGATTATGCGTCCAGTAATGAAGAGGAAATGAAGGAAAAGGGAAGTCATGGAAGAGAAAGGAAAGGGAGGAGAAAGGGAGAGAGAACTGATGTAATGGGGTAAATTTAAATCTATGATAGCAGGGGAGGCGTGTTGTGCATATAATTGAGAGAGAGAGAGAGAGAGAGAGAGAGAGAGAGAGAGAGAGAGAGAGAGAGAGAGACAGACAGACAGACAGACAGAGACAAAGACAGAGAGAGACAGAGAGACAGAGATTTATCTATTCTTGCTACCACCAGACGATTTTACTAAGAATAAAAATCCTTCCTGGTAAATAGGCTGCAAGTGAGATGATAATAATGTGTGTGTGTGTGTGTGTGTGTGTGTGTGTGTGTGTGTGTGTGTGTGTGTGTGTGTGTGTGTGTGTGTGTGTGTGTGTGTGTGTGTGTGTGTGTGTGCGCTCAAGAAGGATAAGGTGCAGTGAGTAAATTAACCCTCTCATCGTCATAACAAGTCTATAACTCTCCTCCAGCTGACAGTAGAAGATTTTATTAAACGGAAGGTGAGAAACAGGATTCAAAGAGGCAAATCTGGAACATAAGAGTCAAGTTTCAATGCGAGGGTGTGCAAGGGAGAGTATGAGAGAGAGTGAGTGTGACAGTGTGGGTAAGTATGAAAGTGAGTTAGTGTGAGTGAGTGAGTGTGCGAGGGGGGAGGGGATGTAAGAACGAGTGAGCTGTGTCAGTAAAGATCCGGGTGAGAATGAGTGTGAGGGTGACTGTGAAACCGAGTGTGTGTGTGTGTGTGTGTGTGTGTGTGTGTGTGTGTGTGTGTGTGTGTGTGTGTGTGTGTGTGTGTGTGTGTGTGTGTGTGTGTGTGACTCATCAAATGGCTGTCTTGCCACTTCACATCTCCATATAAATGACAACACAGGGGAAAACTTGGACTATGTAGCAAGGGAAGGAAGAGAGGGGGTGAGACAGAGGAAGAAGGAGTTAGAAAAGAAGGAGGGAGGGAGAGGAGAAGGACAGGGGAAGGAAGGAGAGAACTGAAGGAAATTGAAATGAGGGAGACGGGAAAGGAATGAGGGAAGGAGCGATGAAGGAAGGTCGCAAAGAGAAAGAAATATTGAGGCAAAGAAAGAATGATGGAGGAAATAAGAGAAAATGAAAGAGAGAGGAAGAGAGAGAAATGAATGAAAAGAGCAAAGAGAACGGAAGGCATGAGAGAAAAGCGGAAGAGGGATGGACGGTGGAAAAAAAAATGGATGATGGTGATGATGGTGATGATGATGATGATGATAAGGAGGAGGAGGAGGAGGAGGAATTGAAAGAGAGAGAGAGAGAGAGAGAGAGAGAGAGAGAGAGAGAGAGAGAGAGAGAGAGAGAGAGAGAAGGAAAGGAGGAAGACAGTAAGGAGAAGGATGAGAGGGATGATGATAGGGGAGAGGGAGGGAAGAAGAGAGATGGATAATAAGGAACGCGGGACGGAGGAAGGAGAGGAGAGATGAAAGGAGATGATGATGAGGGACCGGAGCGAGATGGAAGAGGAAGCAAACATTGATGGAAGGGTGGAGAGACGGAGAGATGGAGGAAAAGGTGGGAGAAAGATGGAGAGATGTAGAGAATGAGGGAGAGAAATGAAGAAGGGGGTATGAAGATAAGAAGTGGCAGAGGGAGACAGAAATGTGGAAAGAGGGAAGTGAGAGGAGGGGAAGGGGTGAGAGACAGGAGGAATGGAAGGAGAAATATAAGTAAATGTAGAGGAGAAAGTACGGTATGGACGGGAAGGGAGGTGGAGATCAAGGGGGAAAGGAGAGAGATGATGGAGAGATGGAGATAAGGGAAGGAAAGAAAGAGGCAGACAGACTAGGAGATGAAGGAAGGAGGAAATGAGGGAATGAAGATGAAGGGATTGGAGAAGGAGGGAAGGATGGAAGATGGAGAGAAAGGAAGGAAGGGAAGACGAGCGGTACGTAGAAAGGAGGAAGAGAGAGAGAGAGAGAGAGAGAGAGAGAGAGAGAGAGAGAATGATTGATGTGACCACTCTATAATTAAACTCACTCTCACTATGGATGTGCCCGGGGCAGTAAAACGTGTCAGTCTCTTGCATTCTTCATTATTTCAAACACACACACACACACACACACACACACACACACACACACACACACACACACACACACACACACCAAACAAATGAACATAAATACAGTAAAGCATCAAAAATAACATAAGCTAAAACACTCGGCAAGGCAAAGGAGTCCACCCTTAGTCCAACAAAAATTTATATAGAGGGCCGTTTCTACGAGTTTTACATAGATTCAGTTTTATCAAGAAAATATTGATGCGTAAATTCATATAATAAGCCTACCTTAGACAAACCCAACCTGACATAACCTCCTCCAACCACACTAAATCTACCCCAAAACTAGGCTCACCTTACTTGACCAGTTTTACTTACTAACTTAACCTACCAAACCACTCTAAATTAACCTAAAATTCACTTAAACTTATCGTACCTAGGCCTCTCATACTTACCAAACCTAACTTTATCTAACTTTTTCTCACCTCACCTCACCTCACAAAACCCAATTTAAACCAGCCTAATCTAACCCAGCCTCACCTCACCTCTCCTAACCTAATCTATCCATAACTCAATCTCATAACCCAAACTCTCCCCAGCCTAACCTCCCCTCCTCTAACCTAGCCTAACCCAACCTAAACTACACCAACCTAACCATAACCTAGCCTCGCCTCACCTAATCCAACACAGCCACCGCCCCTACCATTAATCCATCACTGGGGGCCATCACAGGGTAGGCAGTCCCCCCAGCCCCACCTCGTAGTCTTGGCAGGAAGCGGGTAATTGGCCGGGTAATGAAGTAATTAGAGGAGAAGGTGGCCTGGTAATTAATGCCTAAACACAGGACATAATAATATCCCCCCACGACCCCCCCCCCCGCCCAAGTGCCCCCCCCCTTCACCTCCTCCCCCTTGAGGCCGCCCAGGCATGGAAGTTGATTATGGAGTTAATTATGTTGGACTGGACAGCCCCAACACACACGCGCGTACACGCACGCACGCAAAGGCACAGACATGCGACCACAAGCATAAACACGCCTACCCACGCCAGGTAAAGACACGTGAACACACGTAGGCTACACATACTCCTGCGCACAAGCAAGTACAGGTACGAGAATACATGCACACACATACCAACGCTAACAAAAGTACCTGCACACGAGAACACCCGCACATATACACTCGAATGGACAGGTACATGCACACAAATGCACGCACGCATATACCTACGCACGTACAGGTACATGCAAGCGAATTCACGCATACACATGTATACAGCCAGGCACACGCACAGCTATAGGATCACCAGTGGTAGCATACATGCACACAAACACACACACACATATATAGACTGCAGGATACATCCACATAAAACTATATGAATGCCAACATACATCTAAACACACACACACACACACACACACACACACACACACACACACACACACACACACAAATCCCAAAGCAAACATACACACAAATATGGGTCTGTAAATCAATGAATGAAGGAAGGAAGACAGGAAGGAAGACAGGAAGGATGGAAGGAAAGAAGCAAGGAAGGAGGGAAGGAAGGGGATAATGATGAATAAAGGAGAATGTAAGAGAAAGAGGAAAAAGAGTTATGATAAAATATTAGTGCACAAGGGAGAAGGGAAGGAAGAAAGGAAATACTGAAAAAGGGAGAAGAAGAAAAATGAATAAGAAGAAGGGAAGAGAGAGAATCAATGAGAGACGGAATGAGAGGAGAGGAAACAATGAATGAAGGAATAAAGAGGGTTGAACTGATGAAAGAAAAGATGCAATGAATGAAAGAAGATGGGAGAGAATGAATGACAAAAGGAGACAATCAGTAAGAGAAGAGGAAAGAGAATGAATTAGAGAAGAAAAGAGAGATACTAAATAACAGAAGTTTACAAAGAAAAAATTACTGAAAGAACAGAAAGAACGAAAGATGAGAATGGAGGATGAAGGTTATACGTGGGGAGAAAGAATGAAAAAAAAAAAAAACAGACGAATGAAGATAAAAAAAAAATAATGAAAGGCCTTTGGAAACAGGAAGGTACGATGAAGAAACTAATATAAATAGAAAGATAAAGAAAACATGATGACAAGAGGATGGAATGAAGAGAAAAAAAAAAATTAAAAAAATGGAATTATGGACGGAAAATGTAAGAAGGAATAAATATAGAAAGATGGAAGACGCGATAATGAGAGACTGTAGAGGATAAAATCAAGGAAAATGAGAGAGAGGGAAAGGGGAGAAGGAAGGAAGGAAGGAGAAGAGGGAAAGAGGGAGATAATGAGAGAGCTAATAAGAAGGGGAGGACAATGGGGAGGAGAGAAGGAAAGGGAGGAGATAACAAGGTAATACGGACGGGGAGGGGAGGAGAGGGGAAGGAAAGGGAAGAGAGGGTGAGGGTAAATTAGAAAGAGGGGCTCAGAGAGAGAGAGAGAGAGAGAGAGAGAGAGAGAGAGAGAATGACGTAAAACAAACGTGAGGGGAGAAAGGAGAATAAGGAAACAAGATTGAAGAGAAAGGGGAGAGTGGGGAGAGAACAGTGAGGGGGAAGAAAGGAGAGTGAATGTAGGAGAGGGAGATGGAGGGGGAGGAGAGGAGAGTGAGGGGGAAGAGAAGAGTGAGGGGAAGGAGGAAAGTGAGGGGGAATAAAAGAAAGTGAGGGAGGGAAGAGAAGAATGAGGGGGATGAGAGAAGAATGAGGGGGATGAGAGAAGAATGAGAGATGAGAAAAGAGATTGGATCAAGGAAGAGTGAAAGCAGAGTTGAAGGGAGTGGAATGGGGAGAAGAGAGTAGTGGAGGGGAGAGGAAACGAGTGGAGGGGAGAGGAAACGAGTGGAGGGGAGAGAATAGTGAGGGAAGGGAAGGGAAGGGAAGGGAAGGGAAAGGAATGGAATGGAAGGGAAGGGAAGGGAAGGGAAGGGAAGGGAAGGGAAGGGAGAGAGAGAGAGAGAGAGAGAGAGAGAGAGAGAGAGAGAGAGAGAGAGAGAGAGAGAGAGAGAGAGAGACAGACAGACAGACAGACAGTCGGACAGACAGAGACACGGAGAGACAGAGAGAGAGAGAGAGAGAGAGAGAGAGAGAGAGAGAGAGAGAGGGCCATCTGTCTGTGTGGTACCTTGAGGGGTCCTGGTGGTGATGTCCCCTCGTTAACACTCCCCTCACTCCTACCTTTATTTCGTTTATTATTGTATTCGTTATCTTTATTTCTCTTCATGCTACTCGTCTCTCCTCTCATTCTTCTGTCTCCCTTCACTCCTCCCTTCTTATTTATTATTTCATTTATCATCACATTCTTTACTATCAACCCTTATACTCCTCAAACTCACTCTTTCTTTACTTATTCCTATCTCTCTTGTTTTTTGTAATCCTCTCTCTCTCTCTCTCTCTCTCTCTCTCTCTCTCCTCACTACCCCATTACCAACACCGCTTTACTACCGCACCTCCGTACACCATCACGGCCACCATCACCCCGTAAAATTTCCTCATCACAATATTAATTTTTTACTCAACAAAAGACAACCACCAGCATGTCATTACAACCACCACGACCATCACCGTCATTACAACCACCACCACCATGTCATTACAACCACCATCACCACCATCAGCTGCACTATCACACCCAGCTACCAGTCACCACCACCTGCGCCACATCATCGCCACCAATCACCATTAGAAAACCTGCAACATCTCAACCACAAAATTACCACCTCACTACCACAGCCACCACCATATAACGACTACCACTCACTATCACAGCCACCACCATACAACGACTACTACCTCACTACCACAGCCACCACCATATAACGACAACCACCTCACTACCACAGCCACCACCATATAACGACTACCACCTCACTACCTCAGCCACCACCATATAACGACTACCACCTCACTGCCACAGCCACCACCATATAACGACTACCATACCGCCACCACTATCACCACCATATCACCATCAGCACCACCACTATCACCATATATAAAACACAGGGGGGCGAGAGCAATACACCTGGGGGAAAGATTAAAAGGTTCTTCCCATCTCCCTCTCTCTCTCTCTCTCTCTCTCTCTCCTTCACCGATCTTTCTCCACACCCTTTTCTCTCCCTCTCTCTTGGTCTTTCTTGCTGCTACTCACCTTAACTTTCCCCACTCTTCTCCCTTCCTCCCAGTTACCCACCTCCCTCCCTTCCCACCTTTCCTCTCCCCTTTTCCCTACCAATCTGCTTCATTCTCTCCCTCCCTACCCAACGTACCCTCACTTACCTATCACTCAATCTCCTTACCTTTCTTCTTCCTCCTCCTCCTTCCTTCCTCCTGATTGCCTGCCTTCCTTTCTCCCTACTTTTCTTCCTCCCTCTTTCTTCTTTCTCACTCTTTCTCCACCTTTATCCTACTTACCTCCCTCTCCTCTAATTCCCCTTTCTTTTTCTCCTTTCTTCCTATTATTCTTCCTTCTCCCTGCGTTTCATTCTCCCTCTTGTCTATCCTCCCTACTTACCTACCTTCCTTTCATCCTCCCTGCACCATACCTCCAAGCCTTCCCTTCCTCCTCTTCCAATTCTGTAGTCACCCATTCTTTCCTTCCCCTTCTCCGTATTCTTTGCTTACCTCTCTCTTTCTCCTTCCCATCTTCCCTCCTCCTTCACTCCTCTCCCTGCTTACCTTCCTACCTTTCTACCTCGCTTTCCTCCCTACTTGCCTCTCTCCCTTCCCCTCCCCTTTCCCCTCCGTTCCCCATTTATCACCCAGGTTTGTCCTCTCCTCTCGCTCCCCTCTCCATCCATCACCTCACCCCATCCCCTCCTTCACCCCTCTCCCCTCCTCCCTCCCCTCCTTCCCCTCGTTTCTAATCCCCTTTCTCTTTTCGTGAATTAAGACGTACCTGCACACACACACACACACACACACACACACACACACACACACACACACACACACACACACACACACACACACACACACAGCTCCCCTCATAAAGACAGAGTAGGGAGGATAGGGGAGTAGGAGGTAGTAAGGAAGGCAGGGGAACAGGGAAGGGAGATGGGAGTAGGGATGGAATGTGGATGGAGAGTATGGGAGTAGCAAGGAAAGAGGAGAAGCGGAAAAAAAAAGAAAATCGGGAAAGAGGGAGTAGAATGAGTAGGAGTAGGGGAAGTAAAGGGCAGTGGGTATTAGTAAAGGAAGTAGGAGTGAACAAAGGGAGTAACAGTCAATAAAGGAAGAAGTAAAGGACTAGTGGGAAAGGGAGGAGAAGGAATAGGAGAATAAGAGAGCAGGAGAGGAAGGAGAGAAGACAGGAGAAAGAGAGAAACAGAAGGAGTGGGAGTAGAAAGACATGGAAAGGGGATAAGAGTAAAGGAAGTAAGGAAGGAAAGGGAGAGTAAGAGGGGAAGAAGTAGAAGAGGAGGAGGGGAAAGGGGAGAGAAGGGGGAGAAGAGGGAAGAAGGGGAGAGAAAGAGGGAGTACAGTAAACAGAGAGGGAGTGAGAGGTGTAAGAGGAGTGAGAGGAGAGGGAGTACTAGGCAGGATTTACTCTCCCCTCCCCTCCTCAATCCCCCTGTCACTACCTTGCTCTCCCTCACTCTCTCATTTTTTTTATCTTCATTACTTTTTCTCTCACTTTTCTCTCGTCTCTTGCTCTCGATATGTTTGCCCTGTCTATTTTTATGTACTGTGTTCTTGTTGCTTTTAGTCTCTCTCTCTCTCTCTCTCTCTCTCTCTCTCTCTCCATCAACAGAAAAATGTACAGTTTTAAGGTATCCCCGCCATGGATATGAATACAAAATTTTTTCACATTCAGGCTCTGACGCAAATACGTCTCGCAAATAACATACTCCAGATCATGAACAAAAAAATGAAGAGGAAGAAAAACACTCCTTCGTGAAATCCAAGGAATGAGGCCAAAATTGGGGGGGGGGGGGATTGAAAAAAATCAGGGTACAATCTCGGACAGAATCAGGGGACAAACTTGGACAAAATCAGGGGACAGGCTCGGACAAAATCAAGGGACAAATTTGGACAAAATCAGGAGGCAAACTTGGACACAATCAGGGAATAAGCCTGGACAAAATTAGGACGCAAACTTAGACAAAATCAGGGGGCAAACTTGGAGAAAATCAGGGGCCCAGCTTGGACAAAATCAGGGAGCAAGGTTGGACAAAATCAGTGGGCAAAACTTGAACAAAATCAAGGGACAAACTTGGACAAAATCAAGGGACAGGGTTGGACATCAAGGGACGAGCCTAAAGTTAGCGTCCTCTAGCACAGGCCTTGTCTTGAATACGTGGTGAATGCATCTTAGGGCTGTGATGATTGCGTGGGTGTTGGTGTGGGTGTGGGTGTAGGGTGGGGTGTGGGGTGTGGGTGTGGGTGTGGGTGTAGGGTGGGGTGTCGGGTGTGGGTGTAGGGTGGGGTGTCGGGTGTGGGTGTAGGGTGGGGTGTGGGTGGGTGTTCATCATGGAGGGTATTGCTGATGATTACTAAAGTCTGTTGTGGTAAAATTCGATCACCACGGTACTCTCTGCCCCAACTTCACACCGCTGTCTCACCCCGACACTAATAGTCAACCAATCACTCAATCATCCACCTGCTTCTACACACGCTTCACTATCATAACATCTCAATAGGACCCTTCAGTTTTCGATACACATCACACCTACAGTAACACCTTCCATAACCCCAACCTGTCATATGCTTTTCCAGATCCATAAATTCCATAATTATTTCACATCCTTGGTCACATGACAGTAGCTAGAATAACAAAGATAAATAACACCAAGATTCAATGCTTTGAGGTCACTTGCCCATACAACATTCGGACACAACAAGGAAACCACCACCACAGTATATAAACAATGCATACGTTCAGTGATGAATTATGCAAGCCCTGCCTGGGCTTCTAAGCTGACCAAAACACACTACAACTCTCTACAGACCATACAGAACAAAGCCCTAAAAATAATCACAGGCTGCACAGCTACTACACCCGCAGACCACCTACATCAAGAAACCAAAGTCCCCAAAGTCAAGGACCACCTAGACATGAGAGGCACCCAGTTTCTTGCTGCAGCCTCCACAAACCCACAACATCCACTATATTACATGGCAGCACATCCACCCACACAAAGGAACATCAAAACAACACCCAACACACGATACCATACACAAATACTGTCATCTCTCCCCCCTCGCCCACCTCTGACCAGCCTCCAGAAGCATAGGCCTACCCACACTCAGATCACTCGCCACTCCATTCAGTCACTTAAAGATAACACACAGCTGCATGCACGGCCTCCTGACATCCCCCCTTCTGAATCCTATCTTCCTTGTGAGGACAGGGTCCACCTGGCCAGGCTGAGATGTGGGCACCATCCAGCCCTCTTAAGCTACCAGAAGAGACTGGATGACTCCGTCGCTGATGCCTGTCCAGGATACAACACAGCACCCCATACTATTAAGCACATTATGGAAAACTGCATTGCACACAATCACCTACGCCAACAACACAACATACACTCTTTGAGAGCTCTGTGGGAAAGCCCGGTCTCGGCCATGGCCTTCCTAAGGGACTCGGGGCTGTTCGGCCAGACTGCCTAGGGAACAACTACTACTACTACAAAGATAAATAAAAAGGAAATAAAATCGTCTGGTGAGGATTAAATGAAAAATGTCATACTACTGAAGGTTACAGACTTGAGTAGCTTGCCAGTAAAATTCATTTGATTATTGAAATAGTCTGACTGGAGCAGGAATGAAATTAACAAGACGTCATCATAGGCTGAGCGAGTCACTGTTATTCCCCCTCCCCCCGTCTTTTTTTTTTTAACAGTCCAAAAATAAATTCGGAATTTCAGTGATAAACTCAATACCTGGATTTTACTATTATTCCTTAGATTTGTTTAGTACTAAAAAGCCAAAGCAATTTAAGCGATAACTCAAATATTTCATGCACTATAATTCCTTAGGTTTACAGACTGCTCCAAGGGTTACAGAGTACTCCAAGGGTTACAAAGTACTCCACGGTATACTCAGTACTCCAAACACCTCCTCGGTCTTTGGCTCATTTGCCTATCTGGACTCGCAAGACACATACTGAACGGGTACTGTACACCTACCAGCCCATACCAGGCGTGAACAGACCGGCCGCTACAATACACACACAGAACTGAGAAATATTGTGTGTCTGGGTGAATAGGTCCGCTTTAATCAATAGGGAGTCAAAATTGCATTGCTAGGCCAGCGGGGTGCACTGTGGATTTCCCCCCTTCCCTCTAATTCTTACTAATTCACCTGGTTAAAAAAAAAAAAGACGATATAATGCCAAAGCAAGACGAAAATAAGGAAAACTAAATAGCAGAGGAAAGGGAAATAAGGTGAGTGAACTGTCTGGAAGAGGAACTAGGGAAGAAAATTTAGTGTGAGACAAGCAGGTCGAGAAAACACACACACACACACACACACACACACACACACACACACACACACACACACACACACACACACGGTAAACTGAAATGGGGAGGACACGCGAAAGAGAAGAGGAAAGAAGATAGTGGAAATAAAACGACGATAAAGGGGGAAGGAAGGGGAGGCGAAGGAATGAGGGGAGAGGGATAGGATGGACACTCGAGAGGGGTGAGGAGAAGGTAAAAAAAAAAAAAAAGGGTGGGAAGGAGAATTAGGGCAGGAAAGGGGAGAGGAAACGGAAGGAAGAGAGGGGGGAAAGGAGAAGAAGGGAAAAAAGAGAAGGAAGCGAGTGATGAAGCACAGGACTGAAAGTGGGAAGAAGAATGTGGGGGAGAGAGAGAGAGAGAGAGAGAGAGAGAGAGAGAGAGAGAGAGAGAGAGAGAGAGAGAGAGAGAGGAAACATGAAAAAAGGCAGTGAGAAAAATCAAAAGAAAAAGATTAAGTGAGATTTGTTGCCTATGCACTGTACACCTTTTCACTGCCCCCTTCTCTCCATTTTTCTCTCTTCATCCCCCCCCCCGTCTCTCTCTCTCTCTCTCTCTCTCTCTCTCTCTCCTATTTTTATTTCCGTCACCGTCTTTTATCACTCTTTCCTACTTTCACGTAATGCTGTTATATCTACCTTTGTTTACTGTCTGTCTGCCTGTCTGTCTACATGCCTGTTTGTTTGTCTGTCCTTTCAGTCTTTAATCCATTTAGGTAAGAGAGGGCACCAACCATCCACTCACTTGATGTGGTGCTTCCTTCAAAAAGACTACATAAGATTACATTCGCGGAGTGGTTGCGGCAGTTGCTCACATTATACCGCTCAGAGGCGAGAAACTGGTCAACCTCGTCTTAATTATCTGGATTAAATAACCTATCCTTGGGCCCCTACTCTCCTGATGCTGTAAAAAAAAAAAAAAGGAAGATAATGGGTATGATATCTATTTTGTGTTTTATTATTACTAGGGCATTTTACCTGAGAGAGAGAGAGAGAGAGAGAGAGAGAGAGAGAGAGAGAGAGAGAGAGAGAGAGAGAGAGAGAGAGAGAGAGAGAGGTGTTGATTCTGTTAACGTGCATGCGAGAGTGACGTATGGGAAAAAGTGAATTTAGGTTAGATTTATCGATAGTGGAAATAAATTTAGATGGATGGAGCGAGGGGGAGCGAGAGGATGATAGCGACCCGTCTATTATTCAAGCTTTCATTCCGGACTTTTATTTCTGTTTTTGGCGAGGCGAATTTTGGCGTGGATTTGTTTTCCTTACCGGTTTGTTTACCTATTATTTAACTGAACTGTGGTATCTTTTTTATGAGGCAAATTTGTGGCAGGTATGTACTGAATGTGTATTATAGAGATTAATTGTGAGTCAGCTTCAAAAAGAAAAAAAAGTCTACTAATGCACTATCTAGCCTTTCTTTCTGTCTCTCTGTCTATCTTGCCTCGGTCACTTCCTCTGGCTGTCTGCCTGTCTGTCACGCATGCACGATGACAGAATCTCTCTCTCTCTCTCTCTCTCTCTCTGCATGCAAAAATCACCATGTCACAATAAATCACAGTACCCAGTCAACACACTTCCAGCCTCTCCTCACCTCACCACCTTTCACCATCATCACTATCATCACCTCTAACTCACCATATCCCACAATGACACTTCCATCACTTTTACTTTCATCATTACCACAACCTTCACCACAACAAGCATCACTATCACCATCAACCTCACCACTACCACAACCATCACCACAATGGACACTACAGCCACCATCGTTATCAATTTCATCCCCTCCATAATCATCACCAACATCACCATCATCACCACTATCTACCTATCTCACATTCCTTTTAAAGCATCCCTCTTTACCATCATCATCAATTTTCATCACACTCATCATTATCAAGGTCTCACCACTACCTTTACGATTACTGCTTACTGTCACCACCATCGCCACTCATCACCACTCATATCACCACCCACCTCACCACACCCCAGGCTATAACTATCACCACCACCATCAAAACAATCACTACTACAGTCATCATCTACCATGGTTACCACACAACCACCACCATTATCACCAACACCACCATCACCGCCGTTACCACCACCACTACTAGCATCAGGCCACCATTACTATCACTACCACCACTACCACACCACAACCAACAGTATTATCATCACCAGTATCACCATATCACCTCCACCAGCACATCATCACCACAATCACTCTTACTGTCACCATATTACACCATCTTCAGCGCCGCCATCTTCACCACATCGCCTCCACGATCGCCACAGCACCACCAACACACCATCACCATCATCACCACACGTCAAAATCACCTACACCACCATATCACACCCCACAATCACTCCCACAATCTTCACCACAAACACTCCACCACCATCACACCACATCATCACCCTACAATCTCCACCACATCACCACCATTATCACCACATCACCACCACCACCACCACTGCCCACTCACTCCCAAAACTTCGGCACAGGACCAAATCTGAGGTAATATCCCGCCCTCCAAAAGTTAGGATTGCAAGAAACTCCTCTGCCCATCCCTCTCCATTATGCCATCGACTCCCCAATTCACCTCCCCCATCCCTTACCCGCCCCTTCTTATCCCCCCATCCCTTCTTCTTCCTCCCCATCGCTTCTCATTCTCTTATCCCTCCCCTCTCCATCCCTTTCCCCCTCTTCCCTCCCCATCCACCTCCATCCCTTTCCTCTCCCCTTCCTTAAAACACACACACACACACACACACACACACACACACACACACACACACACACACACAAACATCTACTCACTACTAAGAGAGCTCAACAAGGAGGGAAATAAGTCCAAACCCATTTCACTTCGACACATCTGAACGCACAGGAAATCATGGGCACAGATGGAGTCACTGAGAGCGTCTGCAACCTTTCAATTGCTATGAGTTTTCTGGGCTGAATAAATTTTCCGTTGTCAAGATGAATGAAAAAATTATCACCTGCATCCATACCGACGAAAGAGAGAAGTTGAGGAGAGCTGGTGAAAAAAAAAAAAAATGGTGGGGTTTGAAAATGGAAACAGTGGTGCCTTACGGTGTGAAATGTTGGGATAGGGTGTGACACTGGATTCTGTGTTGCCTTCTTTTTTTATTCTTGTTTGCATTTTGTTTTGCCTTTTTTCGACTCTGGGCAAAGATTTGATAGCCCTTTCCATGTGGTCCAGGTGGGTGTGGGCGTCAACGGGTAAGTCTGGGTGTGAATGGGTGGACAGAGGCATGAGTCTGTAGGTTAAAGTATGACTAGGTGAGGTATAGTAGTAGTAGCAGTAGTAGTAGTAGTAGTAGTAGTAGTAGTAGTAGTAGTAGTAGTAGTAGTAGTAGTGGTAGTAGTAGTAGTGGTAGTAGTAGGTGCAACTGCATGCTTATCTGAACATAAACCCAGTGGACTGCAGACTGAAGTTCCCATTCTCCTGCAGTCCACCATCCGAATTTTGGGGGGTTAGGGAGTTGAGGGATGTTTGTATAACCGGGCAATGAAGTCACCTGTTTATATCGGTGCCACCACATGAAGGCCTCCCTCTCCTGCACAGAGGTCTGGGTACGAAAGGAAGAGATGGGTGTAAAGAAACGAGTTACGGTTATGGATGGTGTGAAAGGGGCAGTTAGGGTGCATTAATACATGAAAGAAGGTTGGTGGCAGTGTGAATGCGTGGAGCACACACACAGTACTAATAAATACCACACACACACACACACACACACACACACACACACACACACTCTCTCTCTCTCTCTCTCTCTCTCTCTCTCTCAACGTCGAAACAGACTCTCCACAGGCAACGGTAACACCATGACACACCCTCGCCCTCTACCCTAACTCTTTCTCCCCACACACTCCCCCTTCTTTCTCCCTTCTCCTCACTGCCTTTCTCTCCCACCCTACTACCGCTCTCTCCTTTCCCCCACCCAATCCTCTCTCACTCCCTCCTCTCCTCTCCTTTCCTCACTTCCTCTCTCCCTCACCCCGACACTGCTCTCTTCCCCACACCCCCTCTTCCCTGTCTCTCTCCTCTCCTCCACCCCCAAACTCTCTTCCTCACTACCATACCAATCTCTACCTTACCCATCTCTCTCTCTTCCGTAATACCTCTCTTTTCTTTACCAAACATTCGCCCTCTCTTTCCCAAAACCTTCACTAGTTGCACCTCCTCCCTACCCCCCTTTCTCTCTCTCTCTCTCTCTCTCACACACACACACACACACACACACACACACACAAATCCCCCTCCCCCTCAGCCCCACCAACCAGCTCAGCTCTGCACTCCACTCAGGCTATTTTTATCAATCAGCCGGACAGCACATCAGCTCCCTCGTGTCCTCTACTGATTCCTGCTGACCCTGCTGACAACATACCACCATTCCTGCCACCATACCACCACCCCTGCCACCACAATCCATTCCTGACACCATACCCCCATTACTGAGAACATACCCTCATTTCTGCCACCATACCCTGATACCAAACTATCATTTTTTCCAACACTCCCTCATGCTTGGTACCACACTCTGCCACCATAGCCCCATTTCCGTCACTACATATGCAGCCTTACCACCATTCCTGACACCATACCCCCATTCCTGACACCACACCCCCATTCCTGACACCATACCTTCATTCCAGACACCATACCCCCATTCCTTACACCACATACCCACCATTCCTGACACCACATACCTCCATTCCTGACACCATACCCTCATTCCTGACACCATACCCCCATTCCTGACACCACATACCCCCATTCCTGACACCACATGCCCCCATTCCTGAAACCATATCCCCATTCCTGACATCATACCCCCATTCCTGAAACCATAACCTCATTCCTGACACCGTGCTCTCATTCCTGCTGATTACTGTCCTATTTTGCCTTATGGTTTTCTCGCTCTTTGACTTCTTATTGTGTGGAAGGGAGAGAGAGAGAGAGAGAGAGAGAGAGAGAAGGGAGGAAGGAAGGATTGGGAGAGGAGGACGACTAAGAGGACGGAAGTGTTGCGCAAATCTCTTCTTTGGTGCTGGCATCTGTGTGTGTGTGTGTGTGTGTGTGTGTGTGTGTGTGTGTGTGTGTGTGTGTGTGTGTGTGTGTGTGTGTGTGTGTGTGTGTGTGTGTGTGTGTGTGTAAGAAACTTTAGCACTACTTCTCAATTTCTCTCCGAACGCAGGTACTGGACGAGAGGAAGAGAGGGAGAGAACAGGAAGAGACGGGGAGATAGCAACGTTAATTAAGAACTAGAAAGACAAGCCGAGACGAGAGAGAGAGAGAGAGAGAGAGAGAGAGAGAGAGACAGACAGACAGACAGACAGACAGAGACAGACAGACAGACAGACAGACAGACAGACACAGACGGGAGAAATATAAGTATAAACGAAACGCATCAAGGAAAATGTGGAGTGTGAAAAGTTGGAGTCCAGAGAAAGGTTGGATATTACCACTTACATTCTGCCGCTCAGGGACCTGTGACTGGACACCCCGTACTACGCATTGACTTAACCCCATCAATTAAATGACGTGTTTTATTGACATTCTTGTTATTTCAAACGATTTTCTTCATTTTACGTCAGACCTCTTGAAGTAATGGGGTTACTGAGGGCTATATATAAATCCTCCACTTGTAAAAATCTGCCTAATGTAAAGAAAATCGCCTGAGATTAAGAAAAAATAAAAGATGCGTCCTCGGATTGAAAGAGTTAATAGCCTAGACCCGGGACCCTACTCTCCTGATTTCAGAGGTAGTACAGGACTGAATAAAGGATGAGTGGAAATGTGTGAGAATTATTATACCATAAATGTAACGTGTAAATTACCATCAACGTCATCACCCTCCTAACCCGTCACCCATCAACAAGAGCGGTATGGGCAGGATCCAGACATGGAAGAGGATTAACACAACGCAAACAAAACGATCATTAGAGCAAAGCAGTGATTTGGGCTGGACATTCATCTACACATCACTCAAGCCTTCCATGTTTTTAGCTCTAACGCATATACGAAACAGCCCACGATAACGAGCTTCACCTGATTAAATAGATTTCGTCACAGCGCTGGTGGAGAGTTATGTTATTCCATCCACTGCTACGTTACTAAGGGGCGGAATCCTTGACATGGGCATTTCCACATATGCTTCGCTCATTAGTTCTGTCTGTTGCTAGATCTTTTGCTTCCTTGTCGTCATTAACCCTCTCAAACACTGACTCATCATCATCATCATCATCCTCACCATCATCAATCAGTAATAGTGATAATAATAATAATAATAATAATAATAATAATAATTAATAATAATAATAATAATAATAATAATAATAATAATAATAATAATAATAATAATAATTAGTAATAATAATAATAATAATAATGATAATAATAATAATAATAATAACAGCAATCATTATCATCATCATCATCATCATCAATAAATTTTGGTCTTCGAGAATAAAATATCAAAATCCTCACTTTGCCATATGGTCTGAGGCAAATGGAGATATTTCGATACGTGAACTGCACTCTTTATTTCGGGGAAGGAGAGTGCAGGAAGACGTGAAAGGTAAGAAGGATGAAAGGAGGAGGGAAAGAGAGAGAGATGATACAGTGAGATGAAGAACGAAGATGAGAGGTTACGATCTTGGAAGGATGAGAAAATGGAGGAAGCAAAATAACATAAAGAACGAGGTAAATAAGAAAACTGAGGGAAAAACAGAAGAGACAGGAGGAAATGAAAGAGGAAAGAAAGAGGGACAGAATGACAGAAGGAGAGGAGGGAAGAGGAGGAACGTGAAGCAAGAGGAGAAACGTGAGATGAAAGAAAAAGAAGGTTATAGGAAAACGAAGGAAGAGGACGAGGAAAATTAAAGTTAGAAGAGAGAAAGAGAGAGCATGAGGAGAAAGACAGAGGAAGAGGAGAGAGAGGAGGAAGAGGAAGAGGAGGAAGAGATAGGTAAAGGGTGTTTGGCAGGCCACCAGATATCGGGTCTCGCTCAACAGAATGAAGAGGGCTGCAGGAGGAGGAGGAGTAGAAGGAGGAGGAGGAGGAGGAGGAGGAGTAGAAGGAGGAGGAGGAGGAGGAGGAAGAGGAGGAGGAGGAGGAGGAGGAAGAGGAGGAGGAGGAGGAGGAGGAGGAGGAGAGAGAGAGAGAGAGAGAGAGAGAGAGAGAGAGAGAGAGAGAGAGAGAGAGATTCGCAGGTACAACCATGTGCAAAAGTTCACCGTCATTCACCTGCCACCAATGCGTCTTTATATCTCACTCCTCATCAAAAGACAGGGAGTATCCTTCTTTCTCTTTATTCCCTTTATTAATTTTAGTGTGTGCCTCAAACTGCTATCAAAAAAAGTAGTTCACGTAACACCTTTCATTGTCACAGCCGGCAGAGAAATGTCATCGATTATTTGCTGGTGGGTGTAAATGTTAAAGGCAATAAAGTCTGCGGATTGGGTATGCCATATTTCACTAACCTAACCTTTAACAGAGAACCTAGTAATTTAATCAGCTTTTACCTTAAGAATAAAAATGCACTGACCCCCTCAATCTGTTGCCATTTTTATCTTCCTAATTTCAGACAACAGTATTTGGTTTTGCAGTGATTTTTTCGACCTTACAGAGACTAATAAAAATATGAAAAATTATATAGCCACGGTGAGACAGAGGAGAGGTAAACAGGGAGAAAGATGAAAAGGAACTAGGTAATGTGAGAGAGTTCTGTCCCTTGTTCGTCCATGTGCACCCTCCATCCCTCCTACCTTATTCATCTCCCTCGCCCTAGGATGCAAGTCAGGGGGCCTATTCTTCCCTAGCCACACCTGCCGGACACTGGGATAATCAAGAACAGGTGTGAGAGGCAGGTGAGAGAATAAGAGAGAGAGAGAGAGAGAGAGAGAGAGAGAGAGAGAGAGAGAGAGAGAGAGAGAGAGAGAGAGAGAGAGAGAGAATGCCAAATAATAATAATAATAATAATAATAATAATGGGTGGATGGGGGTTTATTCTGTGGCTCTCAGTGGGGTCTCTTCTCTCCTATCTTCTCACACACCAGTACAATGGGTGAGAGAGGCACATGCAGGTGGAAGAAATAAAGATAGTGGATTTGGATTTATATGTAGAAGAGAGAGAGAGAGAGAGAGAGAGAGAGAGAGAGAGAGAGAGAGAGAGAGAGAGAGAGAGAGAGAGAGAGAGAGAGAGAGAGAGAGAGAGAGATTTCCAAGAATGCATATCGGAGGTTATTTTTCTCTACCCTCTCCTCACACACCTGCATGACGCCAAAATAATCAAGAGCAGGTGTGAGATACAGGTATATCTTTCCACCTTGCTCCCGGTTTCCCTCTCCTCCCTCTTCCAACCATCCCACTCTCAGAACACGTGTAAGGGTGGCAGGTATTCATAGTGCTCCGTGAACACACCTGGTCAGCTCTTCCTCAGCTTTGTCATTGTGCCTTCTACGTCCTCTTGCTTTTCAAATGCTGTGTATTCAAGAACCGCTTTATCACCGTCTAAAGATGCGTAATAAAGCCTTTTCCTTACCCTTTATGCCTGCCTGTGTTACGTGACTATTACCTGTATCTTTTATGTATGATGACAACCTAGTCTATATAAGGGAGATATAACAAACAAGAAAAGAGTTAAGGTGTTGTTAGCAAAATATATCATTAAGCAAGCCTCATAAACCGACTAAAACTTGGGAGGCTCCTACCTATTTGCTTTCCTTTCACATTTATACATGAACAGGATATTCTTTTTATCTCCATAATACGGAAATAGTCTGCATGAATATCACACAACAAAATATTTACGTGTTATGCAAAACTGCTAAAGTAAGAGTGCTGGAGAGTCTACTAGGCTGACGCGAACACTGACTCTCTCGTGGTAGGGACAACTCGAGTACTATATTCATGCCAGAGCCGGATGATAATACTCACTTGTGAGTGAATCTTAGGATCACGTGGGTATGAATGTGCCGTAAACAGAAGTAAATCGGCAAGATGGAGGTGCTACACAGACTCCTGCGCTAACTAGGATGTGAGCCCTGGGACTGTATATACGAAAGATATTAAACAGTTTCCAGAGTAATTCTTTTTATTTTACTGTTTATATTTTTTCTTTTTTTCTACAATTTCACTGTAGTTTGGCTGTAAGGTGTATATTGGGTGTATGAGTAAAAACAGAAAACCAAACAAGCATTCTTAGACACAACCCATGCACAGAGACGTTCATAAATGCGGATCCTGGACCCCTGCGGATGTCCTCATATGTCAGGCAGGTGCAAGGTGTCACACGTGCATGGAGTCAGGCAGATGTGAGGCAGGAGTGAGGTAGGTGTGCGGCAGGGATGAGGCAGGGATGAGGCAGGAATGAGACAGGGATGGGCAGGAGTGAGGTAGGTGTGGTGAAGTAAGGGTGAGACAGATGTGAGGCATGGTTGAGGCAGGGGCGAGGCTGTTGTGAAGGTGAGGCAAGTGTGAAGCAGGCTTGAGAAGGGGGGGAAGCAGATGTGAAGCAGGTCTGAAGTAGGTGTGGGGCCGGGGTGAGGCAAGGGAGAGGAACATAAGAGCCAGAAGTGAGACAGCGGCGAAGCAGTGATGAGGAATGTGGAGGGCAAAGGTTGAAGCAGGTAAAAGACAGGTGTGAGTTGGGACGAGACAGGTGAGCAAGAGGTGAGGCAGATGACATGTGGTAAACAGACAGACAGACAGCCGACAGCCGGACCAAAGAACAGTGGGAGGTCGAAGTGGGTGGCGCTGCTCCCCATGCTAGGATACACACAGGACACATCCACAGGCCCGGGTGGTCTAGTGGGCTGAGGCGCCTGGCGGAATGTAGGTCATGTTCCAGTTCCCAAAAGGTGGTTACTGGTTTTCCGATCGTGTGGTGGTGGTGGTGGTGGTGGAAATGGATGGTAGTGGTGGTATGGTGGTGGAAATGGATGGTGGTGGTGGTGGAAATGGATGGTAGTGGCGGTATGGTGGTGGAAATGGATGGTGGTGGTGGTGGAAATGGATGGTAGTGGTGGTATGGTGGTGGAAATGGATGGTGGTGGTAATGGTGATGGCGACAATGATCACGAAGAGGAGACGCATTCCCTCTAAGACTCAAAGACAAAATACTTCATTTACAACCTACCCTATATGGTTATGACAAACAGCTTTCAGAGGACTACTAATCTTGTTCCTATTTGTTTTTATGTGAACTCCTCTTTACATCCATATCAACAGAGAAACACTGACTCAAGCACAGACACAAGGCATCCACTCCTTTGTTAAACATGTAAGCGTGCAGCGGAGCCAGTGTTAAGCAGCATTCCTAGGCATTCCTCTATGGCGCGCCTGACTAATATGGCGGGAGAATACTGTCGCTTTATACACACAAAAGGAAGGAATCAAAGGCTAAAAGGGAGAAATCATAAAGGGAGAAATCACAATGGGAGAAATTATAAAAAGAGAAATCGTAAAGGAAGAACCATAAAAGGAGAAACCACAGAGAAACCATAAAGGGAGAAATCATAGAGGGATAAATCATAAACGGAGAAATCATTAAGGTAGAAATCATAAAGGGAGAAAACATAAGCTAAAACACTGCGAAATCGTCCCTTCCGAATCAGTCAGACGGTTCACTGCGATGACGTCTGTTTTATATTTCTTGGGCGACTCCGTGCTATTCTCTTCAACTTTACCAAAAACATTTCGTAGTGAAGTTAAGAAATATTATCTGTAATTCCCCTGTTCGAAAACTCTAAAATGAATACAATCGTTTCAGGAGAGCAAGAATAAAACGAAAGGGCGGCATCGTAGGGGAGTGCGTTAAACGAGTGGGGGTCTAAATCCAGATCCGTTCATTAGGGGAGCGGATGCATCGTCTCCCCAATCAACATTCGCACAGACACGCGAATTCCAGCCCCGCCACCCAGGCCCCTCTATTAAACATGGACGCGGCGCAGTTCACAGCACAAGCCTTGATCTTACTCCTTTTGGACGGGGCGAGTGAAAACAGTGGCCGACACACATGCATGTACACACACACACACACACACACACACACACTGAGATCCACACACACACACACACACACACACACACACACACACACACACACACACACACACACACACACACACACACACACACACACACACACACACACACACACACACACACACACACACACACACACACACACACACACAACCAAATGATAAACAAACAGGGCGGCAAGTATGAATCGCGGACAATGCTGTTATGCAAATACGGGCGAGTGCTCTCCCAGTGGACTAATTCTATCACGCTACCGTCGATGGCAATCAATAGACGGGATTCCACCTGTACTACCGCTGCCGACAGAGTAAACAGAGCCGGAGGTGGGGAGATGAAAGAGGAGAGGGGATGGGGACGGGGAGAGGACAGACACAGGTGAGAGAAGAGAGGATGGAAGAGGAGTGGAGGGGGAAAGGAAGGGAGAAAGAGAGGGATGGAGAGAAGAGGAAAGGGTGGAGAGGAAATGAGGAGCAGGAGCGAAAGGTGGACCTGGGATGAAAGAGGTTAGGGGAATGGGGAAGAGAGAGAGAGAGAGAGAGAGAGGTGAAAGAAAGGAGGTATGGGGAGGAGAGAGGGGGAGGAGGACAGGGAAGAACGTGAGAGAAGAAGAGGAAAGAGAGGAAAGGAAGGATGGAGAGAAGAAGAGGGAAGGAGGAGGCGTGAAGGAGAACAAAGGTGAGTTAGTAAGGGAGTGGAGAAGAAAAAAGTGAAGGGACTGGGAAGCAGACACAGGTAAGAGGAGAGAGGAGAGGAGGGTAGGGATGGAGAAGAGGGAGGAGAGATGAACGGAGGAGAGAGGGGAGCAAGGGTCTGGAGGGTGGAGGAGGGGTAAGAGAGAGATGAAAGAGGTGTAGGTACTGAGAAGAGTAGACACAGACGGGAGAGGGGAGAGGAAGGCAGGGACGGAGAGCAGAGGGAGGGAGAAAGGAGAGAGGAAGGAAGGAGTGGAGAGTGAAGGAGGGAAGGACTACAGGGAGAACCGACGGCCTTGGAATAAGAGCTCACAAAGGAGTGCCAAGGAATGCAGCCAGCAACAGAACTATTGGTCCATTCGAGGCTGTTTGAGTCAAAGACAAGGGCAGGAATGCTGGAGAAAGGGAATGAGAGGAGAGCATGAGAGGGGTGAGAGGGTAAGAGCAAAGAGTGGCGAAGGGAAAGAGGGATGGAGAGATGGGATGGGAGGAAGAAAAGGGGAAGGGTGAAGAGATGGAGGGGAATGTGAAGAGGAGTGGCTGGGTTGTTTGGCGAGGGGGAAAAGAGAGGGGACGGGAGGGGGAAATCAGAGAGGTGAAGGACGACTGGTGGAGGAGGAAAGGAGAGGGATGAAGGAAGAGGAGAAATTGGAGGCAAGAGGAGGAGGGAAGGGATAGAAAAGGAGGTGGGGGGGGGGAGGCAGCGGCAAGGAAGAGGAAGAGCTGGGGAAGCAGGAGGCGAGGACAGGGGAAGAGGAGAGGGAAGGGAGATGGGGACGGGGAGACGGAAGGGAAAGAGGCGAGAGTCGAGGAAAGGGAGGTGGGGATAGTGGGAGCAGAGAGGGACGGGAGGAGAAAGGAGAAAGGAGAGGGAAGAGGGTGATGTGAGAAAGGAAGGCAGAGAACAATAAGTGTGAATAGAGTACGGACGGAGTCGACTGAAACAATGTATACTGTATGTTGTTGGTGACAGAGGGCAGGAGGGAAGAGAGAAGAGAGGAGAGGAGAGGAGAGGAGAGGAGAGGAGAGGAGAGGAGAGGAGAGGAGAGGGGGAGGGGTGGGTAAGAGCGGACGGGAAAAGAAGGAGGGACGGTGGAAAAGAAAGGGAAACAAAAAAGGGGAATGGGACAGAAGACGAGGGAAGGGGTGGTATAAGAGAGGAAGGGTCTGAGGAAAAGGGAAGGCGGTGAAGAAGGGGCAAGAAGGAAAAGGAAGGCTGGGAGAAGAGGAGGGGACGGAGGGAAATAGAAGGGGTGGGGGAGAGGGGAGAAGACGGAAACAAAGAGGGGAGGGAAAGGGATGGGTGGGGGAAGAGGAGGGGACGGAGAGATATGGAAGATGTCGGGGATAAGGGAGGGGACGGGGGAAAGGGAAGAGGCGAGGGAAGATGGGTAGTGGATGAAGAGGAAATGAGAAAAGCGATGTAGAGCAAAAGACGACAATAGTAGCGAGAAGAGAAAGGAAGGAGAGGAGGAGGTAGAGTAAGGGGCAAAAGGAGAAAAGGAAAGGTAGGAGTACGGAAGAGAGAAAGGACTGAACTGGGGGAAGAACAGAGGAGCAGGGGAAGGAAAACGATGCAAAGAGGAGGGGAAGAGTTGCTCGTCAAGAGGTGTAGATAGTGGGAAGAACAGGAGTAGAGAAAGGATGGGACGGTGAAGAGGTGGACATGGGTGAATGAAGTACATCAGGTGAAGGAAGCAGAACGCAACACACAGCACACATATAAGATCAGGAGGAGATAAAATCGTGTATCTGTACAACCGAGTAGTGGCGTTACTCGTCTATATCAGTGCCATCCCGTGAAGGCATCCCTCTCTCACATCTCTCATCACAGTGAAACGAATAATCAGAAAAACTGGCCTTTATCACATGAATACATAAATAACATCATTGGGAGATAAAGTTGCGTGTATTTTATCAGTCCCCATATAAACACATAGACAAGACCAGTGGAAGATAAAGTGTAATGTATTTGCTTTATCAGTCCCATAAAAACAAAACAATAAGACAAATAGGAGGTAAAGTCGAATGTGTGTGTTTTTATTAGTCCCCGCTGCTGGAGGGAGTGGGGCGCTTGCTTGTCTTTCCTGTAAACGAATCGATCTGGCTCCGCTCTAGGGCAGGTGTTGTACTACGACCTTACATATGTCCTCACGTGTTTCCACCCAGGGCAACAGGCACTTCTCACCCTATATTCATCATTCTGTATTTCTCACCCTACATTCCGCACTCTGCATTTCTCACCCTACATTTCGCATTCTACTTCTCTCCCCCTACATGCCTCATCTTACATTTCTCACTACTTTCCGTGGTCTACATTTCTCACCCTACATTCCGCACTCTTTCTCACACTACCTTTCGCACTTTGCATTTCTCACCCTACATGCCTCGCCTTACAACGTCAGTTCTCTCCCTCACCGTTACCCGTGCACAGCGTATGGGTTGGGGTGCGTCACTCCTCCAGGGACAGATATTGGTGTTCCTCAGTTTCACGATTAGATTGCTGTACAGTATACCAGATTGGACTATGGGCAGACTTGACAGTCCGTTCCCTGAGGCCCAGCGTCCTCCTTTGTGCCACACACCTTCACATTCCATCACCTCGGCACTAATACCCACCGGTCATACAGAGTGCATGCTATCGCTGTCTCTTTCAGGAATGGTGTAATAGTAATATAGTCAGCGGGTCTTGTTGAGGAGAAATTCTCGTAAAGTCTGTCAGCTCAAACCACTACACTGTTGCCTGGAATCGAATACACTTTCTTTCAAACAACATACTTTTCTAATTACTTAACCACTAACACAGAACTGTCTACACTGAAGCGTGACAGTCCTTTTCATTCAGGACATATATGTATAAGTCGTGGTAGGTACAGCTAATACGACGGTGGGTCTTGTGTAAAAACCTTCAACTTTCTAGGTTATCTATTCTGTCTTCATTACCTGGCATATAACTTTCACAAAATGACAGGAGAATTTTTAAGCTAACTTCAAGCCCTAATTTTTCCGTGCCTCAGCCGGGAACGATCCTGCGATATTAGGATCAGAAGGTTACTGCTCTACCACCTGACCACCGCAGCCCATATTTCATCACTATACACACCCTTGTCCATAAACTCCAGGCACCCTAACTCATCCATCACCCCTCCAATTACCTAAGTAAAAGACAGTGGGCATCAATATTAAAAGGTATAGCACGTGCTGGTATAGAGTGAGTGTAGTGTGGCGTGGAGTAAGGGGGGGGGGAATCTGGAATAGGAGGGGGGAGGGGAAGAAAGGGACGAGGGGAAAAGGGTATGAAGGGGTAGGGGGTGTGGCTGGGAGGGAGGCAGGGGAAGGCTGATGGAAGAAGGGGAATGGAGAAGAGAGAGAGTGAGGGAGGAGCGAAAAGGCGTGGGATGAGAGGAGGAGGGGTAGTGGAGAGGGAGTGGAGAGGTGAACGCACTAGGAGAGACGGGAAGGGAGAAGGCAGGAGGGAGGAAGGGGTGAAGGTATGAAGGGGAGGTAAGGTATGAGTGAGGGTAGGAGGAGGAAAGAAGCGATGAGGGGAAGAGGGAGCCAGGACAGGGATGAGGGGAGGAAGGGAGCGTGGGGGAGGTGACGGGAGATGGTGGGAAGGGAAGGGTTAGGTGAGAAGGGACAGTAGACGGAGGAGGGGAGGATAAGAGTAGTGAAGGGAAGGGGAGGAGTGGGGGGATAGGGGGCTGAAGTTAGTTTCGTGTGAGGTGTAGTTTGTAGGGGAATTGGCTTAGTGGATGTAGTGAGAAATATATCAGTGTGTCCTCTGTGAGATTAATGGAAGGGGAGAGGGGAGAAATGGGGTGTTTTGAGTGTATTAGTGAGAGAGAGAGAGAGAGAGAGAGAGAGAGAGAGAGAGAGAGAGAGAGAGAGAGAGAGAGAGAGAGAGAGAGAGAGAGAGAACAATGAAAAAACACAATATACAAAGAATAACAAAAGCTACACCAACGATAGAACACCCAATATTATTCATATCTCTACATACCCCTGCACCAGCCGCCCAGCACTTGAGTCCCACCCAGTTCCAGATAACCCCTAGATGCCCCCAGTACCCCCCTGCCCCCCACACGCTCCCCCTACCCCCCTTAGCCCCCTCCATCACCCCCTACCCCTTAGCACTCAGAGCAGGTACCGTGATATTGGCTGGTCCTTCAGTTGTGTGTGTCAGCTGTTCGTACGACCATTTGTGTGTGTGTGTGTGTGTGTGTGTGTGTGTGTGTGTGTGTGTGTGTGTGTGTGTGTGTGTGTGTGTGTGTGTGTCTGTTTTTACTGTTGTGTGGGTGAAGAATGCGTGTACGTAAGTAGAAAAGTATGTGTGTGCGTGCATGTAAGAGTATGTGCGTGTGTGTAAGAACATGAATTTCTTGTTTCAGCGTCTAGATGGGGCTACAGACTAAATGTGCACAAATTGGCCAGCTAATGAGAGAGAAGAATGTGTGTGTGTGTGTGTGTGTGTGTGTGTGTGTGTGTGTGTGTGTGTGTGTGTGTGTGTGTGTGTGTGTGTGTGTGTGTGTGTGTGTGTGTGTGTGTGTGTGTGTGTGTGTGTGTGTGTGTGTGTGTGTGTGTGTGTGAGAGAGAGAGAGAGAGAGAGAGAGAGAGAATGTTGTATGAGTGACTGTTAGATTATGTTAAATTGATCTGGTCTGCTTAAATGATTACGTGCTTGTGGGTTTGTGTGGATGATTTATGAGCGATTCTGATGACGGACGCCGTGGTATGTGCGTGTAGGAGCCTGGTGTACGCTGACTTGCTTTGTGTGTGTGTGTGTGTGTGTGTGAGGGGGGTGAGGGAGGGGGAGAGAAGGGCAAGGAGGGAGTTAATGGTGATGAAGGGAGGGAAAAGGAAGGGTAATTGATGACTAAAGCATTGGGGTCGAACCAGGAAGTGTGTGACGGGGGTGAGGAAAGGGAGAAGGGCGTATGGAGGGAAGGAAAGGCGATGGGGAAGGAGAGGTAAGAGGAAGAGAAAGAGAGAGGGAGGGGAGAAGAAGAGAGAGGGAGGGGAGAAGGAGGAGAGAGAGGGAGGTGAGAGGAGAGGGAGAGAAAGTGAGGAGACAGAAAGAAAAAATGGAGAAGGAAAGAAGAAGAGAAGAGAGGGAAGAGAGGAGACGGGGGAGGGAGGGAACAGGGAGATGAAACTGGGATGGAAGAAGGAAAGGGGTGAGGAAGGGCAGACAAACATAACACATGCACAAGCTCCAGGGCGTTAATGTGGGGCTTCGCTAATGTCACTTAAGTCTATGGGAGTGAAACACCTAGATTCCGAAAACTGTTAATGAGGGACAGACGGGCAGGGGCACACCAAGAGCTGCTACCACATCTTAAATGGAAAGAGGGTAAAGTTGATGGCGAGACAGGGAAGTGGAAAAGGTTGGGAAGAACGACAGGAAGGGTATGGGGAAGGAGTGGACAGGGAGGTAAAGGGAGAGGGATGAGGGAAAGAAAGGAGGGGAGAGGAAGAGGCAGTGGGAAGGGAAGGAAAGGTAGGGGGGAAAGGAAGAAGCAAATAAGGGGAGAAGAACAGAGATGGAAAAAAGGATAGGGAGGTTGGGATCATGAGGGGGGAGGGAGAAAAAAGGAAGAAAAAAAGAAGGGGAAAAGTCATCAGAGAAGGCATGAAAGAAAAGGAAAGAGAAAAGGAAAGAATGGAAGTGAGGAGGGAAGGGAATAAAGAGAGAGGATGTAGAATATGAAGTGGGAAGGGAAGGAGGAGGGAGGGGACGGGGAGACCGAGAATTATGGAGGAATAGAGGGGATAGGGAGCGAAGAAGCAAAAAAGAAAAAAAAAAAGTTGGGGAGGAGAGGAACTGAGAAATGATAAGAAATGGAGTTGCGAATGAAGGAAAAGTGGACGTGAAGTGAGAAAGACAAAGGAAATAAACAGGGAGTTGAGAAGAAAGGAGAGGAGAGGAAAGATAGAAGGTGAAAAGAAACGGTGACAGGACATGGAAGGGAAGGAGAGAAGGAGAGAAAGGTGAGTGGGAGAGGGGGAAAAAGGGGAAACACAGAAAGGAAAGAGGGAAGGTTGGAAAGGGGGAAGGAGAGGTTGTGAGCTGGGAGGAAAGAAATGAAAAAAAAAAAAAAAAAAAGCCTAACAGGATGGGTGGACGAAAAAATTATGAAAATATTTACTGAAGGGCAAGATTAATAACTGATTTTATTCTGTTCTTGTGTGACAGCCTCTAAAAAAAAAAAAAAAAAAAAAGTAATTAATCGAATAGGGGAAAGTCAGATAAAACGGGTAGAGGGAATGGAAAAGAATGGAAGAAGGAATGGATAGGGGAGTGGGGATGGAGGGGAAAAGAAAGATAGGAGAGGAAAAAGGGGATTAGGGAAGAATGGAAAAGGAAGGAAAAGAAGGGGAAGGTGAAAATGGATGAAAAGAGAGGAAAAAAAGTGGAGGAAGAGAGGGGAAGGATAAAGAGAAGGAAGAGTAAAGAGAGTGGAGGGTAATGGGGGTGTTAAGGGGGGTGAGGGAGAGTAATGGATTCTAGTCAGTAGGTGAAAATGGATGGGGTAGTGTGTGTGTGTGTGTGTGTGTGTGTGTGTGTGTGTGTGTGTGTGTGTGTGTGTGTGTGTGTGTGTGTGTGTGTGTGTGTGTGTGTGTGTGTGTGTGTGTGTGTGTGTGTGTGTGGTGTGGGAGTAATGGGTGTGTAGTGAGTGGGTAAGGATGGATGGGGTGGTGTGAGTGGGGGTGAGAGTGAAAGCGATGGTGGGGGGCATTTGGTCGCTGGACAGGTTAATGGCTGGCCAGGTCATTCGCAAGGTCAGGTATCTTTAAAAGGTCAGGTGTACCGGAAGGACAGGTGTACGGAAAGGTCAGGTGAAAGGAAAAATCAGGTTAGGTTAGGTCAGATCACTAAAAAGTTCAGATTTACAGGAGGATTGGGTTAAATCAAAGGAAAGGTCAGATAATAAGATGGGTTGGGTTGTTGGAAAAATCAGATCAAAGGTGGAATTAGGTCAACGATGTGGTCAGTTGTATCAAGAGATAAGATCACTTGAAAGACGAGAGAGAGATTATCTGATAAGTTATATTTATCAGAAAGTTACAACAAAGGCTCCTAGCACCAAAAGGTCAGCCTAATCCCAGGACAGGTGAAGTAAGGTCAGTGAAAAGTTCAGCACAATGGAAAGGTGAGATGTGTGGAAAGTTGAGGTTAACAGAAAAGTCCGGTTAATTAAAGGTAAGAGCAATGGAAGCCCCGGTAAGAGGGAAGGTCAGGTCATTAGAGGTCAGTTTAACAGAAGGGTCAGGTATAAGGAAGGACAGGAAGGATAGGAGGGTCACGTCACTTGAGAGGTTAGATGTATCAGAAAGTCAGGTGCACTTTAAAGATTACTTACAAGGTCGCGTATATGAAAAGGTCGACTCACGCAGGTCAGGCCAAAGAAAAGGTCAGGTCACTATGAGTACTGGCTCAAGAGAGGGTCACAGATGAATAACTTAAGGCACCGGAAAGGTCACGTCAGGGAAGAACCTTAACCCCTTTATCCCGAGTCTAGAGATTTTTTGTTTATTGTGGCTATTATTTATTTTGGATTGTGAATTGTGTATTATGTATTGTGTATTATGTATTATGTAATGTGTTTTGTGTATTTTGTATTATGTACTGTTTTATGTATTATGTATTGTGTATTGTGTATTGCGTATTTTTATTCTTAGTATTATCAGACGATTTTATTCAGTCTTAAGAGAGCACCCGAGTAGTGAAGAGGTTGGCTGGAACTAAACCGTCTGACTGGAAAGAATTCAATGGTCGAGAGAGAGAGAGAGAGAGAGAGAGAGAGAGAGAGAGAGAGAGAGAGAGAGAGAGGGAGGGGGGAATCCATCGCCACTCAGAAAACAAGGCTCACAAAATTTATTTACACATTGACAGGGATTAAAAAAAAAACTATACTGCTGAAAAGACTAAAGGACAAGAGAGAAAAAGATACAGAAAAAGACAGAACATGGAATGAGGGAAGGGAGAAGACAGCAACAATTTCCAGGGGTCAGAGGGCAAGAGAGGTCATTCTGTTCCTCACTCACCTTCAGAGACAACAGGGGCGATGGCAAAACCCAGAGCTGTGAACGTTCTCTTAAATGATAATCCGTGAGGAAGAGTGAACTGAGTGAGTTTTTCTATTTGAAGGTTGGGTTGAAACAGGGATGTGTCATATCTCCGTGGTTGTTCAATCTGTATATGGATGGGGTTATAAAAGAGATACAAGGTAGGGCAGTGGATGTTGGAGTGGCCCTAGTGAGAGAGGGCAGTGTTTGGAAACTCCCTGTACTGTTGTTTGCAGATGATACTGTGTTGTTAAGTGAAGACGAAGGGGAGCTGCAAGGCTTGGTGAATGAGCTTGGGAGTGTAAGAAACGGAATCTAAAGGTGAATGTAGGGAAGAGTAAAGTTATGGTCTTCGAGAGAGGTGAAGTCAGTGAATGTACAGTGAGGCTGGATGATGAGGAAATGGAATATGTGGGTACGTTTAAGTACTTGGGTAGTGTGATGAGTAAGGATGGAAGTTTGGAGGTTGAAGTGCTTGACAGGGTACAACAAGGAAGAAAGGTTGCTGGTTCCTTGAAAGCAGTGATAAGAAACAGGGAAGTGAGCATGGAAGTGAAAAAGTTATTACATAACAATATCGTGATACCAGCTCTAGAGTATGGAAGTGATGCTTGGATGTTGTTGGAGGGACACAAATCAAGGGTGAGAGCAGTGGAAATGAGTTATTTGAGAGGAGCCTGTGGATTCACATGGAGAGAGACTGACAATTGAGAATGTGAAGGAGCGTTGTGGTGTGGATGTGGGTGTGATACGAAGCGTTAGGAGAAACACACTGAGATGGTTCGGCCATGTGGAGAGGATGGAGAGTGAGAGACTGACGAGGAGAGTATATGTGAGTGAGGTGGAAGGGGAGAGAGGGAGGGGAAGGCCAAGGATGACATGGAGGGAAGGAGTGGAGAGGTATATGAGAGAGGGGTGTGTGAATTGGGAGCAGGGCAGTGAAATGGCAGAGGAAAGGGTGACGTGGAGGCGATTTGTTTGTGGTCACCCCGTATAAGGGATTGAGGCGTCTGGCAATAGATAGATAGATAGAGATGGGGGAGGAAAAGAGACGAGGAGAAGGAAAACAGGAAAGGAGGATGGGAAGAGCGGTGGGACAAAGGTGAGAAGGAGAGACGAGGAGAAGAGTAAGGAGGGGGAAAGAAAGAAGGAGGGGGGAAAGAAAGGAGGAAGAAAAGAAGGAGAGGAAAGAAGGATGGGATCAGCGGAGGGATATGGGTGAGAAGGAGAGACACAGAGAAAGGAATGAAGGAAAGGATGACCGGAAGATTAGAGGGAGAAACGTGAAGAGAGGAAAGGAGGAGGAGAGGGAGAAAGGAAGGAGAATGGGAAGAACAGAGTAAGGAGAAGGTGGGAAAGAAAGATGAAGAGAACGGAAGGACAAAGAGAAGGAAAGGAAGGTTGGAAGAACGGAGGAAGGGAGGACAGAAGAGGGAGAAAGGCGGGGAGAATGAAAAGAGGAGGAGAGAGAGAGAGAGGAAGGAAGGCAGGAGAGTGGGAAGAACAGAGGAGGGAGAAGACTGGGAAAGAAAGCTGGAAAACACAGTCAAATTTTTTTTTCTCACATCTACCAAAAACCTGCTTACCATGGGATTACACTAGACGCCTATCTAAGTGACCTGTATGATCCTAAAATGCAGTCTACCATGTCCCAAAGCACTTTACGCCACGTTTATAACTTATCCCCCCCCCAAAAAAAAAAGAAATACGTTGCTTCAATTAACTGGAAAGGTTCGAATATACCCATAATATTAAAGCCATTATCACCCGTGTAATATGACGATTATTGTGAAACATTTATCAGCTGTATTATTATCATGTTCCCTGAAATTTTGTACGTATGCCTTGAATCTCCTCGTAGTGTGCAATGTGTAAAGCTAAACAGATTCACTTCTCCTAAACGCTCCCCTTATATTTTCTTCCCCAGGCTTCGTATTATTTATGTTGCCTTTCGCAGTATTCCTTCCAGTTTCTCGGTAGTTGCAACGCTCTGACTAAAAATAAGCACAGTATTCCAAGTAAGAGAGTATTATCAGTTTCAGCCTCTTAGGTCTTCCTCTCAGCTGAATAAAATAGTCTGGCGTTCGCTGGAAAAAGATACTAGAGTTATCCCCACCATGAGATGGTTAAGGAACTACACAAGCTGAGAATTGTTTTTATTATCCGCACCTGAATAAGTTACCTGTCTATGAATTCAAATCGTATGTTAAATCTTGCATCGCCTCTGCAGTGTGTGTGTGTGTGTGTGTGTGTGTGTGTGTGTGTGTGTGTGTGTGTGTGTGTGTGTGTGTGTGTGTGTGTGTGTGTGTGTGTGTGTGTGTGTGTGTGTGTGTGTGTGTGTGTGTGTGTGTGTGTGTGTGTGTGTGTGTGTGTGTGTGTGTGTGTGTGTGTGTGTGTGTGTGTGTGTGTGTGTGTGTGTGTGTGTGTGTGTGTGTGTGTGTGTGTGTGTGTGTGTGTGTGTGTGTGTGTGTGTGTGTGTGTGTGTGTGTGTGTGTGTGTGTGTGTGTGTGTGTGTGTGTGTGTGTGTGTGTGTGTGTGTGTGTGTGTGTGTGTGTGTGTGTGTGTGTGTGTGTGTGTGTGTGTGTGTGTGTGTGTGTGTGTGTGTGTGTGTGTGTGTGTGTGTGTGTGTGTGTGTGTGTGTGTGTGTGTGTGTGTGTGTGTGTGTGTGTGTGTGTGTGTGTGTGTGTGTGTGTGTGTGTGTGTGTGTGTGTGTGTGTGTGTGTGTGTGTGTGTGTGTGTGTGTGTGTGTGTGTGTTTATATCATTTCACTAGGCATTTTTCTTGGTCTGCATTATCAAATTCAACATTATTTACAGTACAGCTTTTTCATCTTTGCCGCCAATATTGAACACTCAGAATTTCCCAATATTAAATTCCCTTTGCCATGTTCCGGAGAAGTGAGGGAGGAGATGAAGAAGGGAGAGGAGGAAGGGGAGAGGTGAGAAGGGAGAGGGAGAAGGGAGAGGAGGAAGGGGAGAGGTGAGAAGGGAGAGGGAGAAGGGGAGAGGTGAGAAGGGAGGGAGAAGGCAAGAGGTGAGAAAGAATCTGGGAAAGGGAGGTGGGGAAGGGTGGAAAAAGGAGAGAAGAAGTAAGAAGAGTGTGGAAAAATATGGAAGAAGAAAAAGAGTTAAAGATGGGAAGGAAAAAGGAAAAGCGAGAAAAGGGAAAGAAGGAAGAATAGGGGGAAAAGGGAAGGGGGAAGAAGAGGGGGAGAAGGAAAGAAGGGAGAAGAGGAGGGGAGAAGGAAATAAGAGGGAAAGAATGCGAGAACAGGGGAAGAAAGGAAGAGGAAAGAACAGGGGTGGAAAACAAAAGGAAAAGAAAAGAGAGAAGGGAAGGAGGTCAGCCCATAAGGAGAGAGGGTAAATGCAACAGCTCCAACCTGAGGGTGTGGCATTGGGAAAATGACAGGAACAAAAATGAAAGGGAGACTAAGATAAGAAGAATATAATATATAAGGACAAAGAAGGAGTACAAAGGGAGTACAAAGGAAAGCAAACAGCAACAGACCTTATGGTCCTTGCTGTTTGTTACAGTGTAGACTATGACTACGAGGTCTAACTCTAAATGCTGAAGGATAAGGATAGTAAAGCAAGAAGGCTCCCCCGCCTCCAAACCCTTCTGTTAAAACTGGCAGGAAAAAGTGAGAAAAACCACCAAGCAACATGGAAAAACTGACATGGAAATTTGGAGAGAGAGAGAGAGAGAGAGAGAGAGAGATGGGGGCGGGGGGGGGGGGTAGTTGGCATTACACGCACAAACTAAATCCCTTCTCAGACCCTCCTCTTAAAAATACCGTCAGACAAGTTAAAGCAACACGGCAGCTTGCTTTCGTGATGGGTCCGAAATTACACCTAAGCCTGGGAACACGAACGCAGAGGGAGAGGGAGGTGTTTCGTGCGGACTGGGCTCTGGAAACTGAAACTGAAAGGCCATACAGAGGAGATTATGTGCAGATGTCGTGTTTCGTGAAGGTGGGGAGATTTGACTGAGAGAGCAGGGGTGAGGGGAGTGAGTGAGGAAAAGGGAGGAAGGGTCTAGGGGTGGCGTGTGTGTGGGTGGGGGTAGTGTGTGTGTGTGTGTGTGTGTGTGTGTGTGTGTGTGTGTGTGTGTGTGTGTGTGTGTGTGTGTGAGAGAGAGAGAGAGAGAGAGAGAGAGAGAGAGAGAGAGAGAGAGAGAGAGAGAGAGAGAGAGAGAGAGAGAGAGAGAATGATTAAAAACTAGGAATGGGAACGAGATATAAGGGTGGAGGAAGTGAGAATAACACAAAGAAACTGAGGGAGAGAGGAAAAAATGCAAAGAGAGAGTTGGGGAAAGAGGGGAGGAGAAAATAGAAGAGGAGGAGAAAAGAGGGGAAGAGAAGAAAAGAGGGGAAGAGGAAGACAGAGAAATTCGATAAGCACTGAGTTGGAGAAGGATGGGGTGAAAAGGGTGAGTGAGTAAGAAGTTGACAGACAAGGAGGAAGGAGGGGAGAGAAAGCCAGGAGGGATGGAGGGAGGGAGGAAAAGAGGAAGGGAGAGATGGAGATAATAATAAACCAAGGGAGGAAAAAGGGGAGGGGGGGGGGAAAGAAGAAGGGAGGGAGTGACGAAGATAATATTAGTGCAAGGGAGGAAAAGAGGGAGGAAGGGAGGAAGAGGTTGATACTGGAGGTGGGGTGATGGAGAGAGGGAAGCAGTGTTGACATGGGAGGGAAATGGGGAGGAGTAATGGAGATTGAGGGGGAGAGGGGGCAATTAATTTCGTGAGGGGAGAGGGGAGGTAATGGAGAGGGGAGGGGGAGGGGGCTGGGTGATGGAGGGGGTTATGCAGTGAGAGAGAGAGAGAGAGAGAGAGAGAGAGAGAGAAGCATGGAGGACATACACATGCTGGAGGTAAAGAGGTATAGGAGGTAGAGAGGTGCGGGAGGTATAAATAAAGGATTGGAAGGAAGACTACATGAAGTGACAAAATAAAACAGTAAAACAGTGTACCGTGTTAAAGAACGAGGGGGATGGGTCTGGAAGGGGAAAGGGGTGGAGAGAAACGGAAAGGGGATAAAACAGGTGTGGGAGGGGAGGAGGACGTGGGAGTACAAGCACTGGGGACATGGGAGGAGGTATGGAAAGGGAGAAGATGGCATGAGAGAAGGTATGGAGGGGGGAAACAGGAAATATTGGGAGGGAAGGGGAGGGGTACACGGGAGGGAGGAGAGGAAGGAAGGTAGGGGATGGATGAAAAAGAGAGGAAGAGTGGATAGAAGGGAACACGGGAGAGGCGAAGACACGAGGAGGGGGAGGTGCGGGGAGGGGAAGAAGTAACATGAAAATGCAGGTATTGAAAATGAGGAGGGAGACAGGGGACGGGGGAGAAAAAGAAGCTATAAAAAGAGGGAAAACAGGAGGGGGAGAGGAGGGAAGAACAGACAAGAGGAGGCACAGAAAAAGACAAGGAAAGAGAGGAGAGCCAGAGGAGTGGGAAGAGGGACAGGGGAAAGGAAAGGAGGTTACAAGCAGAGCGAATTACAAGGCATGGATACAAGGTCACTCATTACAGCCCTCACTACCCTTGCTGGTATAATAACAGCAGCCCACATCACTCAACCACCACATGCCTTTGTGTGCACTCGTGAATTAATAGGTACAAGATTTAAAAAAAAACACGATGGAGAGAATTGTGGGCGTGTGGACAGAGGAAGGTGTCGGGTTGGGTTATGTTGTGCTGTCTTCCCTCTTAGTCTTTACCTTTCATTAGTGAAGGTTGTTAGTAATATTAAACACTCGGTTATTTTGGGAAGGGATGACAGTGATGACGATGATGATGACGATGATGATGACGATAATGATGATGAAGATGATGATGATGATGATGCCACCCCTCACCCTCATGGCTCCTCACTCTTACATACTCTTTCTTACTCGTACGTCATCATTATCTCTTAACATTGGACAACAGTGATGTAAAACACACACACACACACACACACACACACACACACACACACACACACACACACACACACACACACACACACGCACACACACACACACACACAATACCTTTCTCACTACAAAATTCTCCCAACTCTAACCATTCAACCTTACCCTCTCTCTCTCTCACTCTCTCTCTCCTTTTCACTCCCCACTCTTCACTCTCACTCTTTCCCCCTCACTCTCACGTCACTCTCATCACATACCTGAATCTCGATATGGGTCAACTCTCTCTCTCTCTCTCTCTCTCTCTCTCTATCACCTAGGACAGACGGAGAGTCGAACCAACCAGAATATCAAGGGTTTATGTGTGTGTGTGTGTGTGTGTGTGTGTGTGTGTGTGTGTGTGTGTGTGTGTGTGTGTGTGTGTGTGTGTGTGTGTGTGTGTGTGTGTGTGTGTGTGTGTGTGTGTGTGTGTGTGCGTGCGTGCGTGCGTGCGTGCGTGCGTGCGTGCGTGCGTGCGTGCGTGCGTGTGTGTGTGTGTGTGTGTGTGTGTGTGTGTGTGTGTGTGTGTGTGTGTGTGTGTGTGTGTGTGTGTGTGTGTGTGTGTGTGTGTGTGCCATGGCCTGCCTATTGCCCACACTATTGGCAGATCCACACTGGAACGCGAGAGAGGGAGTGGGAGGTGGAGGGGGTCGTGAGAGTAGAGGAGGTGGAGGGGGTAGTGAGAGTAGAGGAGGTGGAGGGGGTAGTGAGAGTGGAGGAGGAATAAGGGTGGAAGTGGAATGGGTGTCAGGACTGGCGAGGGTGGAGGCGTGTGAGGGGTGTGGGTGGGGGTGAAGGAGGAGGGAGGGGTGGGGATGGAGGGGGAAGGGGATGAAGGTGAAGTGATTAGGGTGGAGGAGTGTGAGGGGTGGATTGTAAGTGGGGGTGGGGAGTAGTGAGGATGGAGGAGAGTGAGAAGTGGAGTATGAGTAGAAGTGGAGGAGGATGGAGGAGGAGTGTGGCTAGAGAGGGGCTGGAGAGGGATTTGAGGCTGGTTGGCAGGTAGGTTGGTAGTTAGGTATGAAGAGTACGTATGCATGTAGATAGGCAGGTAGGTACTTAGCTAGGCAAACAGGTATGTAGGTAGGAAGTAAGTAGACAGGTAGGTGGGTAGGTAGGCAGCTAGACGTATGTGGTGAGAGATACAAAAACTTCAGATTAAATTACAAGGCAGGCAGACCAACTGATATCACTACGTCCATGCAAAACCATAAAAATCATGAAACGATTTTAAAAGCCTCTGGAAAAAACACGCATAAAAGAGAGAGAGAGAGGGAAAGAGAGAGATCAGTAACGCAGTTCAAGAGTAAAGAGAGATCCACAGATAAACACAGATAAATGGATAAGCGAAAAGGCGAGCATATGTGGTAAAAAACAAGTACTGAGGGAATAGGACTGACGCAGATGGGTTAAGCTATTGCCTTTATCATCACCTCTTCCCGGGAAAATTTGGAGTTGAGCATAATAATATGGAAGTAGAAATAAGTAAATAAGTCACCGGAAATAAGGTAACCAATAGGACAAGGTAGCAAAAATACTACCGATGTGTTCCGTCTGTATGATAGGAGAAAAGAAAAGCTGTGAAAGGAAGGCCGTCAACCTCTTTCTAGTTCAATTCTCTGAAATATGAGTGGATATCAGACCCACTCTTAAAGTTACATCATAGCGGGGGGGTGGCAAACAAAACAAAAAAAACAGAGACAGACAGACGGACAGACAGATGAATGGACACACACACACACACACACACACACACACACACACACACACACACACACACACACACACACACACACACATCATTTGGCAGACGGGAAGACATTATGACATACCAACAAATCAAAGATCTTCAAGAAACTAATCAGACAGGCCAAGAAAAATTTAAGAGAAAAAATTAAATCAATAAAAATACTTTCTTCAGCTGACGGGAAATCTCTCGAACTGAAGGGGTTAAGTGCAAAGTCGACTTCATTAACCCTTTCAGTACTAGACAAGATGAGGAAAGTCGACAGGAAAAAGACTGAATAAAAAAAAAAATAATAATAATAATAATAAAGGGTCCAGGAGTTAAGATGAGAGAGAGAGAGAGAGAGAGAGAGAGAGAGAGAGAGAGAGAGAGAGAGAGAGAGAGAGAGAGAGAGAGAGAGAGAGAGAGAGAGAGAGAATATAACTAAATATAAAACCAGTACAGTATTTAAAGAAAGGGAGAGAGTGAGACAGACGAAGGAATTAGAGAAGGATTACAGAATACAGAGAAACGGATTTATCAATGGATGTCGTGCCTTTGTTTACTGTGAAAAATGAAATCCCACTGTTATTTGTGACGCTAGGAATACACACACACACACACACACACACACACACACACACACACACACACACACACACACACACACACACTGAATATGTATTTTTGCACATCTCCATACATAATTTAGTAATACTGCTCATACATACAGTGCATACATACATACATGAATACAGACAAACACATACTAACACAAACACTCACACGTACACGCACACGCACAAGTTTGAAACACATGAAGCCACAATATGAACTTCCTAGGACTCTCTCTCTCTCTCTCTCTCCAGCAGTGACCGCGACCACCACCAGACGTCAAATATCTATGGAAATGAAAAGAGGGAGAGACCAGATGTGGAGAGGGGATGTGGAGGGATAAAAAGTGGAGGAGAGGAGAGGAGAGGAGAGGAGAGGAGAGGAGACTGGGGGAGACGGAAGGTGGATGTATCAATATTGTAAAGAGGAGAGGAGAGGGAAAGACAGAATAGGAGTGGAGAGGAGAAAGGACAGTAGGAGAGGTTAAGGGAGAGACGAATAGAGAATGGGGTGATTAAATGGGGAGAGGAGAGGTGAGACACACAAAAGAGGAGAGGAGAGGAGAGGAGAGGAGAGGAGAAGTGAGTGGGAAAGAGGGGAGTGGGTGTATGAAAAGTAGAAAGAGAAGAGGAAAGGGGAGGTGAAGGTATCTAAAGAAGGAAGAGAGGAGGAAAGAAGTTGAGAGGAGTGGAGAGACAAAGGATGAGATAAGGAGAGAAAAAATGAGTGATGAGAGGTGTGGAGAGATATGGGATGGGATAAAAGGAGAGGAAAAAGAATGAAGAGAAGAGAAGAGGGGAGAGGAGAAGAGAGAAGAGTAGAAAGAAGAGAGGGAAGGAGAAGAGAGGAGAGGATGGAGAGAAGAGGAAAGGAGATGAAAGAACAAGAGAGGAGTGGAGAGCAGAGAGGAAATGTCAGGAAAGGAGAGAGGATGAGATGAGAGGAGAGGAGATGAAGCGAAGAAAAGTATGACAAAGAATTTACGAGAGCAGGAGAGAAAATTAGAAGAGGCGATGATACGAAGCGGTTATAAGAGAAAAGGTGTGTGCACGTGGAAATTCAGTCTCAGGGAACGGGCACTAAAATCTATGCTCAGAATCGGACACGTATAATAAAGTGAAAGAGGGAAGAAAATAGGGAGGCACAGAAAGGAAGAGTAGCTGAAAAAATAGATGGTAAAAAAAGAGAACACATAAGTGGAAAGAGAGAGAGAGAGAGAGAGAGAGAGAGAGAGAGAGAGAGAGAGAGAGAGTAACACAGTTTATTCGTTATTTTCAGGGAACTATAATTACCTTGTAAATTACTGCCAGTACTGAAGGGGTTAATGAATACACGTCCTTCTTTATTTTTCTCCTATATCCATTTTTTTCCTCCTCCTCCTCCTCCTCCTTCTCCTCCTCCTCCTTCTCCTCCTCCTCCTCTCCAACACAGTACCTCAACCAATCCGTTGAATCGGGAAGCCAATCCGGGCAAAAGCGGAGACAGGATTAAGTTAGGCGGAGAATCATTGCGTTACTGAGAACACCCACGCACTGTCTTCCCTCCACTCTCTCTCTCTCTCTCTCTCTACCTACTTACCCTCTCTTCCATCTTCCCTCCCCCCTCCCCTCCTCTCCACGTTCAACCTTAATCTTATCTCCCCCTCTCCCTCCTCTCCATCCTACCTGCCTACCTCCTCCTCCTCCTCCTCCTCCTCCTCCTCCTCCTCCTCTCCATCCCTCACCTTCCCTTTACCTTCCGTGTCTCTCCTCCCCTTCTCCTCTCCTCTCCCCCTATTCTCCCCTCATACTTTCCTCTTGCATCTTATTTCCCTTTCACATCCCTTTTCTCATCTTTTCTTCTCTCTTTCGTCTCGTCTTTCCTTCCCTCCTCACTACTATCCCTCTCTCATCTTCTCCACTTTCTCCTCTCTTCCTCTCCACTGTCTCCCCCCTCCCTCCTCTTCACTGTCCTTCCTTCCCCCTTTCCACTGTCTCTTTCCTCCCTCTCCACCTTCTCTCTCCCACTCCTTCCCCCACTTCCCCCCTCCCTCAATTTCTTATGCCAAACGTCTGTCATCGAGAAAGTGAGAGAGGAGGGTAAGGAGGAATACCACGAGTTATTTTCTTTTGTCTTTTTCTTTTACCTATCAGACTGACGACTTTTATTATCATTTATTCTCGCCAGTTACCTCCAGACGATTTTATTCAGCGCAGGAGAGACTGGGGGGGGGGTAGATAGAGCCTTCGTTAATCAATGTTTTTTCTAGGTTAAAATCATTGAGAAGGTGCACAGATAACCAGTGATGATATCGTTGTATCAATATCTACCTATATATCTATCCATCCATCTATCTGTCTGTCTATCAGTGTTTGTATGTCTGTGTCTGTTTGCCTGTTCATCTATCTAGCTGTCTATCTATCTGTCTGTCCAACTATCTATCTTTCTGTCCATTCATTTATCTGTAACTATCAACCTATCACCAAACGCCTAAGTCCTCTGCTATTAATCTGCCCTCCCTCCAACCATCACCACCTTCATCCACGCAACTGTCCACCCCATCCCTCCACCTCATCTTCGGCCTCCCTCTCCACCCCACTCACAAGCACTCTCCTAGGCGTGAATAAAGAGAGATAACGTGAGTGAGTGAAAAATGAATACCGACCTGAAATCCACTGCTTCAGGCAAATATATGAAAAAATATATGAACTTTTTATTTTATTTTTGGGGTGTAGGGATGCAACCAGTGTTAGGGCGATGACTGAGAAACCTGTGTATTAACTGTCCTTTACGAAATTAATGGTTACTTCTATAGTGTCCATGCTAGGTCACGTCAGAGAGTTTGTACAGGTGAGATGAGGTCACAGGTGTCTGAGTTATAGGAAAGATAAGAGGAGCTGTGATAGAGGGGTAAATGACGAGTGAAAATGAAAAGAGAGTGAAAAATGAAACATAAGAAATGGACCTGTGAGAGAGGGTTGAATGACAAGGGAAAATATGAGTGAAAAATGAAGAAAGAAAGAAAAATGGGGCTGTGAGAGAAGGGTGAATGACGAGGGATAATGTAAGAGAATGGAAAATGAAAAGTGGAGCTATGAGAGAGTGGGACGAATGACGAGCTAAAATGTAAGAGAGTGAAAAATGCAAAACGACTTCAAATACGCAGATCCTGGTAAATTTATGCATAGTTTTCTGTCTGACGGGGAGGCAATCAGTGGAAATATGACGATTACTGAGAAAACCTGTGCATGAAACTGTCCTTGACTCTGGCTAACGAGAAGACCTGAAAATAGACTTCCACACAATACACACAATTTTTCCTTCCCTTTACTGCAATGGAGACTTTATTCTTGCTATCACCTGCCGATTTTATTAAGCTTGCATCAAGGCCGCCTCTAACCCCTTCGAAATCTCTAAAGGTGAGTGAAATCTAGGCGTAAATAATAAATAAATAAATAAATAAATAAATGAACAGGCAGATGACGTCCATGATATTAAGAGGTAACTGCAGCAAAGCCAGTCGCACAAAGGGTTAGCGTTGTCTTCTTTCCTTTTCTGTCAGCCTGTCTCTGTTTCTGTCTGTCTGTCTGTCTGTCTGTCTGTCTCTGTCTGTCTGTCTGTCTGTCTGTCTGTCTCTCTCTCTAACTTCCGTCCGCTTCAAGCAATAAAACAAGACGTAGAAAAAGAGTAGAAGTATAGTGCACACACACACACACACACACACACACACACACACACACACACACACACACACACACACACACACACACACACACACACACACACACACACTGACATACACAGGCACTCACACACACAGAAAAGCACATATACATAAGTACGTAAAACACAGACCCCCCCCTGCTCTCGCTCTCTCTCTCTCTCTCTCTCTCTCTCTCTCTCAGGTAAAATGCCATAGCAACAGTAATAATAAAATACAAAACTGACATCATCGTACCCATTATCTTTCTTTTTTTCCCATCAGGTCAAACAATCATGGAGGAGAAAGGAAGAGAGAGAGAGAGAGAGAGAGAGAGAGAGAGAGAGAGAGAGAGAGAGAGAGAGAGAGAGAGAGAGAGAGAACGTTCGTGTGACGGACAGTCAACTACCGTACCTCTTGTTTCCCCCCCCCTCTCTCTCTTTCTCTCTCTCTCACTGCAACAAGTGGCTTACCGTTAAAAATTCACCATTGCAACTCAACGCAACACCCGCGAAAAACTGACAGACAAACAGATGCAGGGAGAGAGGCAAACATTAAAAAAAAAAAAAAAAAAAATGCAAGGAACAAAAAAAAAACGAAGCAAAATTTTTCAACATTAACTTCCACTAAAACACACAAGCAGGATATGCTGCTTTAAGAATGAAATTTTTGCTTCTCTCTCTTTCTCTCTTTCTTGGACATGACGATAAGTAAGGATGTGAGAGAGAGAGAGAGAGAGAGAGAATATATCTTTAGTCTCTCTCTTTATACCAAGCTGCCTACCAATCATCAGACAGACAGAGGGATAAATAATTCAGTCCCTCTCAGCTCTTTCCTTCTCCCTCCCCCCCCTCTCTCTCTCTCTCTCTCTCTCCCACCCAGACAGACAGATAATTAAATATTCAATACCCATTCTCTTCCTTGTCTCATTAACTCTCTCCGATTCCCATCTTTATTCCTCCTCTCATCCTTCCTTCCTTTCCTTCGCTCTTCCTTCACTTTCTCCCCTTCCCCTTTTATCTTCTCTCATCTGCCTCCTCCCCTTTCTCCTCTTCCACCTCTCTTTTTGTTTTTCGTTTCCTTCTCTCTTATTTCACTTTCCCCTCTTTCCTTCCTTCCTTCCCTCATCTTCCCCTCTTTCCCTCGCCTTCCCTCCGCTTTTCATTCCTCCCCTCATCTTCCTCTCTTTCCCTTGCCTCCCCTTCTCTCTCCTCTCCCCTTTTTCCTCTCTTCGCTAACTAAGAGATGCTGGAGATCTCTCTTGGGGTTAAGTGTTAATGTCAAGTAACTATGTACTAATACTCCTAAGACTGAGATCCACAGACACACAGACAGACAGATACATAGAGGAGCGACACACTGAAAGGGAGAGACAGACAGAGACAGGCACAGGCAGATACACACACCCAGGGAGAGAGACAATGACAGAGACACAGAAAGAGATACACAGAGAAGACAGAAATACACACAAAAATATTCTCTCTCCCTTCTTTATTTCTCACCTCTTCCCTTTTCAGTCCTTCTGTTTCTAGAACATCATTCCTCCCCACCACCCTCCTCCGTTACCCCTTCCCTCCCATCATCTCTCCATTACCTTCCCATCCCTTTCCCTTCCCTCCCCTTATCCCTCCCCACTCTTTTTTCTTTTTCACTCCCTCTCCTTCGCACCTCTTTCTCCTCCCCATCCCATCCTCCTCCCTCTTTTCTTTTCTCTCCTCCCCATTCCTTTCCCTCTTTCATCTCCTCCCTCCTCCCCATTCTCTCCTCTTCCCTCCCCTTCGGCCTATACAAAGCAGCCATCACATCATCAGACAGACAGACGAAGAGAATTATTTACACGCTCTCTTTCTCCCTCTCCCCCCTTCCTTTCCCCCCCTCCCCTCCCCTATTTCTCTAAACCTTTTTCCCTTAACATTCTTCCTACTTTTCTCCTCGTAAACCTTTATCTGTCTCTCTCCTTCCTTCGCAATAAGGTTCCTATCTCCTCCCTTCTCCTACTCAATCTCCCCTGTTTCTCTCCCTTCCCTCTTTCCTCACTTTCTCTCTCGTATCTCCTTCTCTTTTCTTCCCACTTTCTTCTCTACATCGCTCCCTTTTTTCCTCTTCATTTTTCTCCCTCTCACCCTTTTCTTCCTTCCCATACTTCTCTCTCTTTTCCCCTCCCTCTCCTCCTTCTACATTCATCCTCCACTACCCCTTTCTCCTTTTCCCCTTTTTTTCCCTCCACCCTCTCATTACCAATCTCCTCTCCTCCTTCCCAACATTTTTTCTTCTTCCCCAGTCTTTCTCCTTTTCTCCCGTCTCACTCCCCTCCTGTTCCTCATTAAATCTTTCTCTTGCCTCTCTCCTTCCACCCCTTTCCTCCCCCTCTTTCCCTCTGGTATTCTCTTGCTCTTACCCATTACACCTTTCTCTTCTTGCCTCTTTCTTTTCCCCTCCCTCCCTCCCTTGCCTTCTTATTCTCTTGCTGTCCCTCATTACACCTTTCCTTTCCCCTTCACTTTTCTTTCCCTTTTTGCTCTACCCCTCCTTCCCATTCCCCTCCTTTACATCACTATATTTTTCTCTTGCCTATCTCTCACCCTCTCCTCCTCAGTCTCCGTCTCCTGTCCCTCATTACACCTCTCTCCTTAACTCTCCTCTCCCTCTCCTCCTCAGTCTCCTCCTCTGTCCCTCATTACATCTCTCTCCTTAACTCTCCTCTCCCTTCCCTCCCTCCCCGACCTTCCCTCAGCCTCGGACACCATCACTCTCTTGTCAACAACCCCGGAAAACCTCTGTGTCGCTGCTGCCTGCCTGTCGATGGTGTCCCTCCCCTGCAAAATTTCACAGACAAGACCCGTCCCCTTCACGCCCCCTCGTCTATTTGCAGCGAGGGAGGGGCACGGCGGCTGTCTGCGTCTGGTCTTTGCTTACCTATGCCCACTCCCTTACTCGAGGTTGTTAGTGGGAAGAAATTTTACTTCTGAGTCCTTGTGAAACGTGCTAATACTCAGGGGAAAAAAAATATGGGATAGATTTCGATGGTGACTCTACGCCTGGCTTACCTGCACTCCTTCCCTCACTCGAGCTCTTGAGAAAGGGAAAATATGCTTCTGAGTCGGTCTGAGACGTGCAACAACCCTTAAAGAATATCTGAAAGGTTACAATGCTGGCTCTGTGCTTGGACTGACTCGCTAATGCCTTCTCCTTTACTCGAGCTTGTCTGAAGGAAAAAATAATCTCTGCTTTTGTGTCGGTGTGAGACGTGGGAAAACTATGGAAGAATATTTGAAAGGTTATGATTCTGGCCAACCAATGGCGTTTTTCTTTCTTGAATCTGATTAATTTTTGCCCACTGCCTTACTCGCCAGTCACCATGCGAAAAAATGCTTCTTAGGTTGCGTGAGATCGCGACAAGAATAAGAGAGAGAGAGAGAGAGAGAGAGAGAGAGAGAGAGAGAGAGAGAGAGAGAGAGAGAGAGAGAGAGAGAGAGAGAGAGACGCAGTCAAATATTCCTTTTATGTCAGGGTGAGAATTACAACAGCTCTTGGGTCGTAGTAAAACGTGACTGACAAGGAAAACACCAGAATATCACAGGACTTTCCATCAACGTTTGACAACTGTGTACTTATATTGCAAAGTTGCCATGTTGCAGGCGAAATATTACTCAAGGTATTCTGATGTTGTCTTACAGCGAGAGAGGCTTTAACAACTAAGAGGACTCCTTCATCTGGAATCGTTTGGTTTGTCAAAAAATAAAGAAAAAATAAAGAAAAAAGAAAACACTGTGTACCTGCTCTCTACACCTTTAAGTGTATCGGGGGTGTGGCTGGGATACTTGTGCATGCCTACGATTAATTTCCTGCAGTAACTTCGATATGCTTTTACAGGATGAACTAGACAAGGGAAAATTTTGTACCCATATCCCCGATCATCCTGCAGAAGAAACATTCATAACCGGCTGTAAGTGTCGTCTCTTAACTTAGATTTATTAATGAAGCTAGAACGGGAGACAGGAAGAATCGACAGCCCCCTTGTCCTTCCTGCAAATCAGAACCAAAGTTACGATAAGAAATTCACCGTAAGTGCGTTTGTGTGTCACGTTCTCGGTTTTTGATTATCCCATGAAGAAAAAAAAAATGAGTGAACAATCTCTACAATTCTTCTCTCAGCATGATTTTATTTTTAACTTACGCTTTACTTCCTTTACCCTTTACTTTCTTTATCTTTTACTTACTTTAACCTTTACTTTCCTTACCTTTTACTTCCTTTACCCTTTACTTCCTTTACTCTTTACATTTTATTTACCCTTTTTACTTCCCAACAAAAATATTATATAAGCTTAAGGGTAAACAAAAAGACTCATTTAGCCTTTCCAGTACTATGGCTTCTTATACGACTTTTTCTTGAAGTCTTCAGACGACGTGATGAAAATTAAGATCTTTTGCGAAGGAGATAAGGGTGGGGCTTGGATACTCACAACCTTAAAGTTACGTAATGAGGAAGGTCTAAGTTTGGATATGATGCCGGAGGAGAGGAGAGTGGCTGGAGTAGAGCAGAGTAAAGCAGAGTGGAGCAGATCAGAATACAGTACAGTAGAGTAGAGCAGTGTTAGGGAGCACAGTTTTGGTGGCCTAGCTCTCACCGTACTCCTTGCCCTGACCTACTTCCTCCTCCTCTGCATACGTCCTTTATACTTTATTCCCACAACTGCGTGGCGGTGTTACTAAACTTAGGATAAAGTTTTGTGGCTAGAGGAGGGTTAACTCTTTTGTTGCCGAGATGTGACGTACAGTACGTTTCATTTTGGCTGTGGTTAAAGATATGATTTAGAGTAGCGACTTTTTGAGATGATGGATTATTTATCTCAATGGGATGAAGCATATTATACTCCTTTTATTTTTATTCCAGGCACTTTTTATTTTTTATTTACTTATTTATTTTTGCTGCCACCAGTGTTTTTAGTATGCATATGAGATTTTCAAACTGGAAAAATTAGTTATCCCTTTCATGAACATGATTTTTATGGTTCTTTCTTCTTAACTAGGCCCAAAATTTCGTAATTTTATATAACTTATTTCACGTAGCTCAGATGGACAGTGCTACGGCTCTACATTCTTTGCGTAGCACTTCTACGTGACTGGCTTCATAATCTAGCGTTAATCTGTAGCTTCACCTCAGTACTGAAGATGGAGAGATGGATTTTTAGGCCAAGTTAGAGTAAAATGAGTAAAGTAAAATTCCGTGCTAAGGTGAATAAAATCCTCTAATGATAGCAAACATATATATATATATAAAAAGATGTCACTGTAATCTACTAAATGTTACCTCATGTATGCAACAGGTCAGCTCTGGAACTGTCTTCCTTTGTATTTCCTACTGCCTATGACCTCCAGATTTTTCAACGCAATGTGTCCAGACATCTCGAAATGTTCGGATCTGGAATTTGCTTCGCCGCTATTTTGTTTTTATTTTTCTTGGTGGGAACAGTTCGGGGTTCTGGCCTTTGGTTCCCTCTTCCTTGCACACACACACACACACACACACACACACACACACACACACACACACACACACACACACACACACACACACCCCGCTCGCTGGCGCAGTGGTAACGTTCTCGCTTGCCATCTGGTAGACGAGAGTTCGCGCCTCGCTCAGGTTGCGAAAAGTTTCACTGACGAAGTGGGTAGTTACTGTCCCCCTTGAGCAAGGGGACGGGTGTGTGGGTGTGTGAAGGTCACAGCCTTGCCCTTAGATCGGACACTATGAGCTCTCAGCTCCCTTCCGGGAGGGTAAAATGCTGACGATCACGACCATCAAGTGATCCTGACCGACCCGGTGAATTACACACACACACACACACACACGCACACACACACACACACACACACACACACACACACACACACACACACACACACACACACACTATACGGTGTCTGAGGGGAGCTTAGTAGAGTGAATTGGCCGGGCAGAGTAGGGAGTAGAATTCTTGATAGGGTTTTAGCTGTCACCGTCCTCCATACCCTTTCACCGCCTTTTGTGTGTGTGTGTGTGTGTGTGTGTGTGTGTGTGTGTGTGTGTGTGTGTGTGTGTGTGTGTGTGTGTGTGTGTGTGTGTGTTTCTCTCGCTACAACCAGATGATCTTGGTATGTTTGTGAGAGGCTTTTCGAACTAAAGGGGTTAAAGAAAAAGAGGAAACTTGAATATGATGCCTGAGTACTGTGGAGTGGGGTGGAGTGGCAGGAGTCGAGAGGGAAGCAGAATTTTACATGACCTGAGTGGCACCTGTCTCTCATCTCTTACTGCCAAGACGTCTTTCCTTCATATCGTCTTTCATCAAATCTCTTCATTACTGGAGGTCTGTGTTGGGTAAAATCGTCTGGAGGTAGATTACTTAAAAAATCGTACAGCAGGGGTCCAAGTTACGCAAGACTGAACGATCTAAGCGTCTACACGATGCCGGAGTGGTAGATAGTAGAAGATAGTTGTAGTAGACGATAGTAATAGTAGAAGTAGGGATAGGGGTCAGAATATCAAACAGCCTCAGTGTTACCTTCGTCCCCTTTCACCACTTTCTTCCCTTTTTCTTTTTTGTTTCCTCCACTTTTCTCTCTTCCACTTGTTTCCTACTTCTCCTTTTCTTCGATACCTCTTCCCTCTCCCCTTGCTTCCTCTCTCCTTTTTCTCTTCTTTCCTCTCTCCTTACTACCCCTTTCCATTCCCCTCCAATCCAAACTAATCAGCCTCACTATAGGAAAGTCAAAGAGAAATTCAACCCCTTTCTTCCTCCTCCTTCCCTTCATCTCTCTCCCCTCCGCCTCCTACCCTCTCCCTCTCCCCTCCCTTTCCTACCCTCTCCCCTCCCTTTCCTACCCTCTCCCCTCCGCCTCCCTCTCCCTCGCCCCTCCCTTCCCTAACCTCTCCTTCTCCCCTCCCTTTCCTACCCTTTCCCTCTCATTCATTTTCACTGTTACGCAGTGTTGTGTATTTTTATTCGTGTTACCATCAGACGATTTTAAGACCCTTAGTGACGATTTCTGAAACTTAGGCGTTGTGTTCTGATTGACTCCCGACGATTTTCTTCAGCAGTGGGTAAAGACTAAGCTATCAGAGGGACAACCGCTTCACTCCAAGGATGACTTACACGCTTAATGCTTGCTCTCCCTTGACGATTTTATTTCCATCAGAAAAAAATAAACTGTGGGGTTAGATATATCCCTCATTAACCCCTTCAATTAGATGCGTTGAGCAAAATTATTATGGTGGTAGAAAAAATACTATAATAAAAAAAATGCTTTCACGAGGTAACGAGGTGAATAAACTGACTGACTGACTGACTGACTGACTGAATCACTGACCGACTGCAGAAAAGTTAAAAGGGCAAAATACGAAACATGTGACGAAGGACGGCAGGGGCTCCGAAGGGAGAGGCTTAACTGGCAACCTAATGGCACTGTAAGCTACTTTGGACCTTGTGTACTGAACGCCTGGCCAAGAGGAAGTACTGTGCATTTACAACAGGATAATATCTTCTTTAAATAGTGTCAGTACTGAATTTGTAGCAATGACAGGTAAGAAGAGTGTGTGTGTGTGTGTGTGTGTGTGTGTGTGTGTGTGTGTGTGTGTGTGTGTGTGTGTGTGTGTGTGTGTGTGTGTGTGTGTGTGTGTGTGTGTGCGTATCCTTTATTTGCATCAGCCTTTCCCTGGGACAAGAGACAGATGGCCAGACAACTAGAAATTTTTGAGAGCATAGAAACGAAAGAGATGGTGGTCAAGTGGTTAGAGAAGCTGTCCGCTGATCGAAAGGGCGCGAGTTCGACCCAAGACTATGGAAAAAAAAAAAAAAACTCTCCCTTTTCTCTTAATATTAGTAAAGGTAGGACACTAGAAAGTCCACCATAATGTGACTTTTTCTTTACAATACTATGTCTTATATTTATACCCCTTCCCTACGACACCTTTATATATATATATATATATATATATATATATATATATATATATATATATATATATAATAAAAGGGATCCAGCACTATATACTCCACCATATTCTTGTTTTCCCCTTCACTATCATGGCGTCTCTTTTTAACAATGAGGAGGATCAAGAACCACAAAATCTTAAATAATCTAGCTTTACCCCTTCGCTACCATGCTTGCTTTTACACGGTAGAGAATTAAACACCATTTATTTCATCATAATCTCACCTGTATACTATAGAGGATTAAGAACGACAAAATTCACCATACCCTAAATTTTTATGGTTGATTAAACACCACAAAATCCCACCACAATCTGCCTAAATCTCACCAATCAGACCCTTCTTGAACCCACGAGAGCTAACCTAACTTACCTTCGAGATACTCCACCTCCTACCTGCCCTAATCAGCCAGAGTTCTGTAAGTACTTGGAAACCCACAAACTTTATCAACCACTCTGTTACTCTTCACGGATTCTCTTCTTTAGTTCTTGTAAAAAATTGTCTATACAGATATTCTCTCTCTCTCTCTCTCTCTCTCTCTCTCTCTCTCTCTCTCTCTCTCTCCTTCTTAGCTAGCTGTGTTAGGATTGGATCTATATAGTATCTCAATCTTCTTAATCTCTCTGTTAATACCTACAATTTTCTGAGTTTATTATCTTTTTGTGTGCCTATCTAACTTTCCATGCAACACACACTCTCTCTCTCTCTCTCTCTCTCTCTCTCTCTCTCTCAGCTCCTCTCCGGAATCTCCTTGTGTACTAAGGAAATAAAACTGCTTAATGATGTTTACCTTGGCTTACTCCTTCTCTTCCTCCTCCACCATCTCTTCCCCCTCCTCCTCCTCTTCCTCCTCCTCATCCTATTCCTCCTCCTCCTCCATCCCTTCTCCCACCTCACTTTATTCCTCTTCTATACCGTCATCACCATCGTCACTGTCATCATTACAATCAGTCACCATCATCATCAGCATTTTTGTCTTCCTCCCCTCTCCTGCCCTTTTCTCCTCTCTTCTCTTCTTTATTCCCCTCTCCTTCCTTCCCCCATCCTCTTTTCCCTTCTCTTCCCTTCCCCTCTTATCTCCTCCTCCTCCTCCTCCCCCTTTTGCTCCCCTCCCTCTTACACCCTCTCCTTATTCCAAGAGACTCAATTATTCAACTCTCATTCTGTGTGTGTGTGTGTGTGTGTGTGTGTGTGTGTGAGAGAGAGAGAGAGAGAGAGAGAGAGAGAGAGAGAGAGAGAGAGAGAGAGAGAGAGAGAGAGAGAGAGAGAGAAACACATTGGATTAAAGGGGTCAAAATACGTCATCGTAAGGAAGGGATCAACCTATACAACGCCCTTTCAATTTTAACCGAGTTACCGCCAGACGATTTTATTTTGTTTATTTCGGTACTGGAGCATCTGTATTGGCGGCCTCGTCCCTCTGTCTCTCACTAACGATTTTAGGACGCCTCACTCCCACACCACACCACACCACACCACACCACACCACACTAAATCACACCACACCACACCAAATCACACCACTCCACAATGCAGTAAAACGAAAGAATGGAGAGAGTAAGAGGCGGGGAGCTCCCGAGACGAAAAATTAAGAGGGGTGACTTTTTCTTTTTAATTAAGAGGATCTGAATCCAAGAGGATGACTCGAGTTCGTAGTGAAGACCGCAAAGAAGAGGACCCGACCATTTTTACGGGCCTCTTCCCCAGCTGGTCTGTGTGTCCCTCAGCGAAAAGAATCCCCGAAATGGAAAGAATCATTGGAGAGGGGTTCACGAGGGATGCCACGGTACTTGTTCCAATAAAGCTCAATTTGGTGGTTCGGGGCCCTCCATTGCTAAGCTTCAACTGAGAGGTATAGAGCTGACTAAAGATTCCACAGTAACCATTCTAATAATTCTTCGTGAGCTCTCCATCATGGTAAGCTTCACTAGAGAGGTATAGAGCTTACTAAAGATTCCACAGTAGCCATTCTAATAATTCACCGTGAGCTCTCCATCATGGTAAGCTTCACTAGAGAGGTATGGAGCTCACTTACGATCTCCCAGTTGTCTGTCCGCTCTCCAACACCATCGCCAAAGGTGACTACGGAACCAGCAACAAAAATTAAAGTTCCGTTGGTCGTAAAGCAGAAGAAAAGCAACAATGAAAGTGGCAATAAAGGAGTGCAGGTTCCTTGGTAAGCATTTTAATAAACATATGGATAAATATATATATATATATATATATATATATATATATATATATATATATATATATATATATATATATATATATATATATGAATAAATAAAGTAGCAATTGTGGAGACGACACTGTAAATAATAACTTCAGTATCAAAACGTCTTTTGTCTTTTGTTCTTACCACCCTGTTCTCTGCCCCTCCAACAGTGCGACTTTCTCCTCCCTCTCTCTCTCTCTCTCTCTCTCTCTCTCTCTCTCTCTCTCTCTCTCTCTTCAGGACTGCTTGCGGAGTGTTGATTTTCGCCATCCGAGGAAGGTAATGTTTGACTCCTCCATGCCTGGTTACGGGGAATCCGACTTTCGCATCAGCTGCTCCAAACATTGCCTAAGCTCTTATCTCTCTCTCTCTCTCTCTCTCTCTCTCTCTCTCTCTCTCTCTCTCTCCATTGGACTCATAACTGGTCATTTCTTTTTACTCCGGTGTAAACGTTTTCCTTTCTCTCTCTCTCTCTCTCTCTCTCTCTCTCTCTCTCATGGTCGGAACAACTCTAGCATTGTAGCTCTTCCCCCTAACCCCCACAACCATCCTTTTTTTTTTTTTTTTTAATGAATGGAGGACACCTGTCATCCGGTGTATGGATTTTTTATATGTTTTTTCCTTCCCCTGTCCACCTTCCAAAAAAATAAATAAACAAATAAATCTTTCTCGTGGCCAAAGCAACTCTAGTACCCTATTTTAAAACCAGACGATATTACCCAGATGAGTAATGGAAACCTCAATAATTTAATAGTAATTTTTATATTCCTTCGTCTTCTGGTCTAAAACTATGCCTTCAATTCTTTTTTTTTTTTTTTCAAGCAATAAATATTCTAATATATTCATTATCATAATCACAGTCACAAACCACACTGACCTTTTTAAGTAGCACACAGTTTTTACAGTCTTGTGTTATCTGCATGAGTTTTTATTTTTATTTTTTTATCTGACAAACTTGTCTAAAAACTTTTCATTCGCCATTATCTTTCCACTTTTTTTGCGTTTTTCTCCGGGTCAAACGTAATCTTCCATTCTTGTTCGTCACCAACTTTTCATTTTTCCATTTTTCCCTTGTCAAACTTAGCTCCAGCGATGCTACTTTTTTTCCTGTTTTTTTTTCTTTTTCCTTTCCTTTGTGTGTGTGTGTGTGTGTGTGTGTGTGTGTGTGTGTGTGTGTGTGTGTGTGTGTGTGTTTCAGAGTTGTATTTTGATATCCGTCAGGGGGGCCGCCATTAACCCTTTAGTTGTGGTTGGTGGACATGGATATGATATTAAAACAAACACCAGAAGAATTTGTTCCATCGAGAAAAAGTCCTAACTCTTCATGGCTTCAAAATGCAATTCGTGTATATAAATCCATTTCTCTTCTCTTGGTATACATGGAAATTTTTAGACTAACATCAGACGATTTAGTCCAGTTGATGGGAAATTCTTGGAGTTAGAGGGTTTATTAGGCTCTAGCTCTAAATCCCCTCCCCCCTAGTCAAAAGTAATCTGTTTCTTATCTCTTATGAATTCCTAAATGTTCGGTATTCCGGGTCAATCTTAGTCTTTTTTTTTCCTTGTTAAATCACTTACTTTCTATTACTTTACAAGGGGCAAACGTGGCCATTTTGGTCAATAGTCTTTATTTATATATTTTTCCCTTTTTCCTTTCCCCCCATTTTGCCACTAGCTTTTATTGTTTTCTATTTCTCCCAGTCCAACTTAGCTTTCCCGATGCTAAACAATTTTTGCTATTTTTTTCTTTTTTCTATTTTCCAACCAACGCAGTGAGCATTCAGGTAACCGTCCGGGTCCAGCCATTACCCGGCCGACATCCAGTGGCCGGACATCCGTAAAGCGACGCGGAATTCCGGCCGGATTGACACGAAGCGGCTCGGAATGTCGCGCTGACCGGTTCCCACTCACCCCCATCCCACCAGCAACGACGCCCGCTTACACCACGTCCGAAATAATACCGCAAAATAATACCACAAAAATAATATCGCAAAATAAAACCACAAATTCCAGCCAAAACATGCATTCGAATTCGTATTTCATGTGCGACTTTCGTAACTTATTTATTTTTCTTAGTGGTAGCCGCGCCGCCTCGTTATATAGGTGACACTCCGTGAAGGCGTCTCTATCCCAAACCGTCGACATGCTTCAAGAGTCGTAAGGCATAAAATGGTGTTCTTAATGATGTTTATAGTTCCGCTATGTTTAAAGTACGTGATGTTTAAAGTTCTGCTGTTTAAAGTACGTGATGTTTAAAGTTCTGCTATGTTTAAAGTACGTGATGTTTAAAGTTGCACAGTGTTTAAAATACCGTGATGTTTAAAGTCGCAATGTTTAAAATACCGTGATGTTTAAAATTTCGCAATGTTTAAAATACCGTGATGTTTAAAGTCGCAATGTTTAAAATACCGTGATGTTTAAAATTTCGCAATGTTTAAAATGCCGTGAAGTTTAAAGTTTCATAGTGTTTAAAGTACCGTGATGTTTAAAACTTCGCAATGTTTAAAATACCGTGACGTTTAAAGTTTCAGTGTTTAAAGTACCGTGATGTTTAAAGTTTCATAGTGTTTAAAGTACCGTGATGTTTAAAGTTTCACAGTGTTTAAAGTACCGTGATGTTTAAAGTTTCGCAATGTTTAAAATATCGTGATTGCAATACCGTAATGTTTTTAAAAATACTCTGAAGTGAAAAGATCTAACCTATAATACTGCCATGTCCAAATAACGTGATATATAAGAAAAAAAAAATGAAATACCACACCTCAGTTAAAATAAAATCCAAAAAACGTTGCATACACAAATTAACAAATAGATTCCAGCACAACCAAAGCCCTTACACCCCAAAAAATCCTGATAACCAAATTCGAAAAAAAAGAAAAAAGAAAAAAAAATCAACCAGCGAGCACAGACGATTATTTGGCCAGTTGATGTCGGCCATTTTGTGGTTGGCGCCGGTCGGATATTAGGACAATTAGAGTTTGAAAAAAGAAAAGGGGGAAAAATGCCAGCCGGAGCCGAGGTTAAGTCTGTGTCGAGAATTAAATGCTACGAGAATTGCCACGAACCGAAAAGAGCAGAGGCCAGAACTGCCAGGTAATGGGGAGTGGCGGAGAGCGAGGCGATTACGGTATATATGTAAATGTAATGGAAACTGATAAAATGGTGGCGGAATGGAAGGGGAATGGTGGGAGGGTGACCGTAGGGATGGCAATGATGATGATGATGATGATGATGATGATGATGATGGTAATGGTGGTGGTAATGATGAATGATGATGGAAAATAAAGTGAGGATAACATAATAAGGATGATGATGATGATGATGAGTGATGATGGAGAATAAATTCAGGATGACACAAATAGGATGATACTGAATATGATAATGACGATGATGATGATGATGATTGTTGTGCCTCGCAGCAGGGAGGACGGGAAACATTTAAAACCACAAGACAAGGGTAGCTACAGCAACACAACTCAATCTGATGAAGTTGCTGATCCAAGGTGAAGACGCTGTGATGATTCAAAGGGTCAATAATAGTCTCTTGATTGGGGAAGCTCTAGTCCTGTATTCGAGCTCAGGGGAACTCTATTATTCTATTCCAGTTAACACCAGACGATTTCATTCAGCTGTGGGGGAGTGACAAATGCCTAAGAGTATTACTGTAGATCGCACCATGGTCAGACATTCTCAAAGCAGTCATGCAAGTTTGGTGCTAATTAAATGGGACCGACATTTGGGCAATATCAGAATATATTAAACTTCCTGTCATTTGATGGGGTCCTCTCGCCTCCTCATAATATCCCCCCCCCCTAAGGGCTTTGCAACGTATACCTACACTTACGACTGAGTACAAATATCTGGTTTACTTACATGCACAAAGGCGAGTATCAAAGAACACAGTTGGCGATGACAGGGGAAGAGGAGTAACTATACCTGTCCTCCCCTGCCTGTCTACCATAACCTTTTCACATTTCCATCTGGTCTCCTATTTCATCCAAATACCTGAAAAGAAAAACCCAAGATCTAATGAACGAGAAAAAAATGCGATATGTATTTTAGTATACAACGTTGATATTTAATTTACAGCACTCTGCCTAACCCTGTTCGAATTTGTTATAGTATAGAAAAGGCGTCATCTGGCTGAAGTGGTTACAATTACAATCACTCATTAAGCACCTTAAGTCAGAAAATGTCTTGCTAGGTTTCCAAACTCAAAATTCTCTCTCTCTCTCTCTCTCTCTCTCTCTCTCTCTCTCTCATAAATGCCCTGTTCGACGCTCTTCTTTATCAGTTGCAATCTCCCGCATGCAGCATTACCCTCAGTGTTGATTTTTACAGCTTTCTTTGGCCCCTCTTCCTATTAACTCTTTTTTTAACGTCCTGTAGCTGTAATAGTTCAAGATTGATCCACTGCAAGTATCAAACATTCTCCATGCTGGCGACGTACGAATCAAGAGAGGTGTATGTAGTGAGGCTACCGCAGGTCAAAGTTTAAGTGTAGTAGTGGGTGTTTGTAGTAGTGGGTGTGGGTGATTGTATAAGGGCACAGGGCTGAACCGACAGACTGCGAACATAATTACGCAACCATATGAAAGGACTAACAACCAGCCAACGCTTAAAGTGTTCTCCTCAGCTTGTATTCTGAAACCTGCTGTAGCCTCGTGATATTTCAAAGGCAAATAAAATAACTGACGCTACAAAGGTTACAAAACAAAAGACGCACTGGCATTGATGAGGAAACACTATTTCATCGAATCCATCCCAAGCTTTTATAACACATTCCGATCGTATATAAATTCACTGTCACCATACTGACCCAATTCCCCTGTTCATAGGGGAATAAGAGAATAGTGGGAGGCTCTTTGATCTCCCTGGAAACCTGAACCAGAGCAGGGAGGGAGCGCAGGGAGAGCAGGGACAAAAGTTGGATTACCATTCTTTTGCGTACACTTCACATTTAGGGAACGTCCACCTCTTTCTTCCCAAATGCATCATGTTAGGGAATTATCTATGGGAAGAGGAATACATCAGGCTTCTCTCAGTCTAGAAATATTAACCAGCTAAGCGAAAATGAGAGGCAGAAGAGGTGAACTATTAGGCAAAGAATCATATGAAAGCTCTCTCAGCTTAAAAATGTTAGCCAGCAGAGGATTGTAAAAGGCAGAAGGGGCGAAATCTAATGTATAAAAAACTTGCCAAACTTCTCCCAGCTTAAGAATATTAGCCAGAGAAGGAAAAATTAGAAGCGGCAGAAGCGAATCAGTAGGCAAAGAAACACAACAAACCCCTCTTATCTGGGAAGATTAGCCAGCAAAGGAAAGTGAGAAATGGAAGAGGCGAAATATCAGGCAAACATTTGTCATCATCTGTTCAACAAAGAAAAAAATGAATACAGCGACCTTACTCAGTGTAACCGGACGTGAGAAACATTTGTCCATGGATTTCCGTTTCTGATAATCCTGCGTAAGAAAAAAAAAAAATCAGGGGGTAGATTATTTTTCAAAGGGAGGTACAGTGGATTATACAGTATCATAAAGTTACTGAGAAAGGAGACACAGTACAGTATTTCAAAGCTTATCTCCCTGAGCTTCAAATGTAAAGGGTAGCGGGAGTCTGAGTGTGTTTATGTATCTACCTATCTATCTATCTATCCATCTATCTGTTCTATCGTTAATATACAGTAGATCCATAAGAAGCATCGTTCTCTTGCCACTAATAATATTTGGAGATACACGAAACCCCTCAGCATAAACCTCTTGCATATCACCTCATAACAGCTCCCAACCCCACCCTCATACCACCATACATCACCACTTCTCATCTCCACCACACACCACCAATTCTCATCACCACCACACACCACCACTCCTCATCTCCACCACACACCACCACTCCTCATCTCCACCATACACCACCACTCCTCAACTCCACCACATCCACATCATAGCCACCACAGCACGTAAATTAAAAGCCCTACCCCCCCCCCCACCACCACACACCCGAAATTGCGTACACCACAAATTGTACTGACCGCTGTGCCCATTACTGTGATGTGCCATATCTGCTGTAATGACTCCCTGTACACCAGGGACCTCTGTACAGTAACACCCAAACCCTTTACACTGTACCCTTGCCTCTGCACTGTATCCCTCCACTGTACTTATTGCACTGTACCAGGATTATTTTTCCCTTCAGCCCGAGGACCAACTATGGCTACATCTCACATCCTTGGCCCTTTATCCTCGTCAGTTCAGAAGGCTCCTAGCACCTCTACCTTGGCGATTTATTTTTGAATATGGCTGGTTAGTATCCTTTTGCACGTTATCTATGGAGTGTACGGCGATATTAGAATGATATATGTAACACGGAGGAGGAGAGTAAGATATATTAAGCAAAACAATTCGCTTAGAAAAAGTGTTAGGGAGCTTTCTTAACGAGAATACACGCACCTGTCTCATTCCGATACTGATACTGAACTTTCATCCACTCTTCCACTAGCTCCACCACCATCATGAAACTCTGTACAGTATTCAGCAATTTTCCTTCCACCCCATACACGCCAAACACCTTCCACAATCCGCCTCTGTTCACTCTTGTTATATCCATTCATCAGACCCATCAATGCAGTAACATAGTTCATCTCATATGCTTTCTCCACCATCTGTCTGACCTCACCACTGTAACCCACGCTTTCCCTACCTCCCTTACAAATATCCCGCTCGTCATGGTTAAATATATTTCTAACAAATAAATTCAAGTAGTTGCAAAATTCTACTAAAAAAAAAAAAAAAAAAAAAGACTGCAATGGCGACGACGGATACTGAATGTCAAAATACTGGTGAAAATTTTAGCAACCAATATGGCGATAACGATGATGGAAACTACACTGATGTAAATATGTTGAGAGGAATTGTCAGCATGATGATGATGGCTGCGGAGATGATAATGATGATGATGATGATGATGATGATGATGATGATGATAATGATGAACTACGCCTCAACACACTACACCTGCACCCCTCTCCACTGCACAGTCCCCCCCCCTCCCCCTCCCTGCACATTAGAGTGATGCTCAGTGCTCAGTGCGGACATCAGGGGGGAATTGTGCGGTGGTGAGGGGGGCGGCAGATTAAAAAATATATCCACGACAGCTGGGTCCATGGCTCTGCGTGTGTGTGTGTGTGTGTGTGTGTGTGTGTGTGTGTGTGTGTGTGTGTGTGTGTGTGTGTGTGTGTGTGTGTGTGTGTGTGTGTGTGTGTGTGTGTGTGTGTGTGTGTGTGTGTGTGTGTGTTCTGAATCTAGGTTCGGCCGTAACATTATTTTATTTTTGCTCGGGATGATGGTAGTAATTCAGGTTTGGCCAGTAATGCTCACTCACAGAAATGTACTCTCATACTGCCTCACACTAACGCCCTCACACATACTGCTTCATACTAAGGGTCCCTCTCACTATTGCCCACTCACACTATCTCACACTTAGGGCCACTCACATTGCTTCACACATACTAACGTGTACTCAGTCTCACATTTGCCCACACACACTACCTCACACTAATGCTAATTCATAATGCTTCACACCACAGCCCACTCACACTGCTTCACACCACACACAGCCCACACACACTACCTCAAAATAGTGTCGATGTACACTGCCACACACTAATGTTCACACACTCCCTCACACTGCTCACATTAATCATCTTATGCTGACTTTTCATACACACATCTCATACTAACACGTCACACTAAAACTAACATACTGACTTACACTAACACATACTTACAACAGTCATACTAACAGTGACTGAAACTAACATGTAACCTGCTGACTCACACTTTCACCAACACATGTGACGTTAACACCGCTCATATCAGTATGTCTCACACTGACTCACACCGACATAACGTAACTCACACTATCACATCTCACCTTAACATAACTCACACTTATTTCTCTAACTGGCCTCACATTTCCATTTCTTAAACTGCTTCACACTAACATTTTACACTGACTCAGCTCACACTAACATTACCCAGAACCACACTAGCAGGTAACACTCACACTGGCGCAATGAATCATATTATCGTACTTCACAATAACTTTTCACACACTGGCAAATCACACACTAAATTAAAATTACTCAGTTTAACACAGTCATACTAACACATCTCACACTAACACGGCTTTGATTTACGTCTCACACTGGTTCACACTAATTCTTCCTACACTAATTCACACTGGCTTACTCCACATCAACAAGACTGGTACCAACACCTGTATCATACTAGTCATCTCACACTAACTCACACTAATTCACTCTATTATACTTCACACTAAATCACTCTAGCACACCATAACAACACCATGTCACCCTACCACACCTCACACTAAAATACCTCGAAATAATAAACCTCACGCCGACTCACACTACCGCACTGGGAATCTCTCACACTGGCATCACACAAACGGTTCCTTTCACACTTTTTTCCCGTCCACTGAAAAGGGTTTATTGTAATCTGCCTGTGGTGTGTGTGTGTGTGTGTGTGTGTGTGTGTGTGTGTGTGTGTGTGTGTGTGTGTGTGTGTGTGTGTGTGTGTGTGTGTGTGTGTGTGTGTGCGTGCGTGCGTGCGTGCGTGCGTGCGTGTGTGTGTGTGTGTGTGTGTGTGTGTGTGTGTGTGTGTGTGTGTGTGTGTGTGTGTTTTTTGTTTCCATAGCAACTGTTTTAGTCTCTCAAACCCCCATCCATACAAAGGACATCACACACTCCTAGCTTACTTCAACAGATACAAAACACACACACACACACACACACACACACACACACACACACACTCAAACATATATCTTTTCCTATACATACTTCTAAACACTCACGAAAACTTTTACAGCACTAATTAGTATCCTTCCCATAATATTGTAAAACGTTCCAAAATCCCTATCTCCTCACCTTTGCAAAAAAAAAATCCATATATATATATATATATATATATATATATATATATATATATATATATATATATATATATATATATATATATATATCCCGTAAGTATGTTTAGTAAAAAAAAAAAGAATAGATATTACAAGATGTTAGTATCACATACGAGCCAAATCCATGAGTTAATATACTCATATTACTTTAACTTGGCTTATAAATACCATCTCTTATAGTATGCTGATTTGCTACTAGAGATTTACACTAGAATATGATCCTAGTCACAAAAAGGAATTCTGGAAAGGATGTAGAGTCGGTGTATCATCTTTATCTACGACTGAGCTACGTGAGATAAGGTGCAAAAGGACGAAAACCTGGACTAAGTTAAGGCGGAAAATCTATAATTTCTCTTCACTATCTGCGGACAGTTTGACGCTGTCGCCAGAAAATTATAATGTCTGTCTATCTATCGCCAGACGCCTTAATCCCGTAAGAGGTGGCCACAAACAAATTACCCTCACGTCGTCTTTTACGGTCATTTGGCTGCCTTCCCTCCTATTCACATCCCTCTCTCTTGTCTCCCCACTCCATCCCTCTCACTCATCCTATAATTTATGAAAATTATAATGAAGTCCGTCACTTCACCTACATCAGCAGTAATAAATGGTTGATATTCACAAGTCACCCGACAATAATGTTATTTCAGTAATTATAGAACTAGGGCAGCACTGAAAACAATTCTAATAATGACATTACGATAATTATAACTAAAGCCTCATTAGTAGAGTCTAGAGCAGTGGTCATTATACCATGGCCGTATATAAATTCGCCCAGATTCTAATAACTAGGCACTACAGAATATACATACATACATACACGGCACTACATTCACACATACACACAGACAGTCGTACACACCGTCATGGAGAAGTGCAAACGCATGTACACACCAGCATACAACAAATGCAAAAACACGCAAATCCACGCAGTGTAATACAAATGCATCAGGAACACACACACACACACACACACACACACACACACACACACACACACACACACACACACACACACACACACATTCAATATTCTGTTCAACTGGTCCAATATTGGTGAAAAAGTTACGATGGTGTGACTTTGCCGTCCACACACCGCCATATAAACTGCAACCCATCACCGAACGCACGAGTCCCCCATTCTAATTTCGTTAATGTTTATTTGTAAAATGTATACGAATCACATAACGCTTTTAGTACGTTTCGTAAATGTCACGCAAATTTCGTTAATGTTTAGTAGTACAAATGTCACCAAGTTAACTCTCTTCAGGACAGCCCATTCGTGTTACATTACTTTCGTTAATGTTTATCACTCAAAATATACGAATGAGTTAATCCTTTAAGTACAGTTCGTTTGTGTGTCCTGTAAATTTCGTTGATGTTTATTTATCATGTAATAATATACGAAATACTTAGTCCCTTTCGTATGATTCGTGAGTGTGTCCTACAAAGTTCGTCAGTGTTTATCAGTTTAAGTATTTAAGTAAGTAAACCATTTAGTGGAAATTCGTTAATGTCTCCTACTAATTTCGTTAATGTTTAGCAGTAAGTTTATACGAAAGTTAACCCTTTTCTGTACCGTTCGTGTCTCCTATAAATTTCGTCAATGTTTATCAGTAAAAACATACAAGGCAAATTATGTACCTCATTTACTAAAGCAAATCCATTTACTAGGAGAGAGTGCGAGCAGGAAGAGTTAGTTATATCCTTTATTAACCCCTTTACTACAAGTGGACTTTTTCCCTGAGTAGAATTAATAATCTGGCAGTAAAATGAATAAAATGAAGAATACAACACCGCATTAAAAGTGTTAAGACTGAACATTTCCAATCCTGTATCATTTCTATTCTAACTTGGCCTAAAATTGCCCTCTCGTCACCTTGAATATTGAGTTGTAACAATAGATTAACACTAAAATAGATCCTAGTCATCAAGAAGTGCTGTGGAAAGGATGCAGAGCGACAGTATTGTCTTATTTTGCTATTAACCTTCGTGAAACAGCCTGCCAAAGGACAAAAATCTGGGACAAGTTAGTGTAAAAGGACTATAGTTATTAATTTTGCAGCCACACTTCACGGTCATGAATATATATCTCACAGTTCGATGAAGGCCAAGTAAATATCACACTACAATAATGAAAGGTCCAGCCGTGACTTTGGTTTTAATCTAGTTCATTAAATTGTTTCCCAGGTTAAAGCTATTAAATCTGTCACTTAAAAGCAGCATAGCCTGAATGTAGAATTAAACCAAATGAATCACTCTACCATTCACTCCAAAATAAAACACAACTAAAACTGGAATGGAAGGAGAGGCTTGCCATAGAGTTAAAATGTAATAATTCGTAAACACAGAGCCAAAAAATACACAAATTCCGGAATGCTTCACCGATTTCACTAACACCGAGACAAAAAATCAACAGAAACAATTATGACATTTCGTAAACAATGAAGGAAATCTCGGAGGCACGTCGACAAAATGTGACCGTGTGTGTGTGTGTGTGTGTGTGTGTGTGTGTGTGTGTGTGTGTGTGTGTGTGTGTGTGTGTGTGTGTGTGTGTGTGTGTGTGTGTGTGTGTGTTCAAAACCATGGATAAAAGTAAATATTGAGACGACAACACAAGCTAAGATCAAAGTACTGTATGTATACTACAAACAAGTAAACTTGCGCGTGCGCGAACACACACACACACACACACACACACACACACACACACAGTCAATACTAACGAGCCCTCCAGGTTATGTGTACACATGTATACACAGTGGTCAATAATCACACACACACACACACACACACACACACACACACACACACACACACACACAAAGGGTACTGGGTCACACAAGCCCACATGCAAACGTTACTCACAGGCCATTACTCACACACACACACACACACACACACACACACACACACACACACACACACACACACACAAATCAATACTAACACAGTTGTCACTGCTCTTTCATAAAGTCCACTGACACGTTATAAAAATATTTCTGCTGATGCCATTACACAAGCCCAGAATATATATCACTGTCATAGCTCAATATCGACATTCAGTATTAGAGCTCAAGAGGTGACATGTGCAGGTGTGTGGTGCCATCTGCTGTGCTTAGAAAACGTCTTATCACCCCCAGAACATATTCCTTTCGGTTGAGGCGATAGATGGTGCTACATGAAATACTCTTGTGTGACAGCAATATGAAGCACAAAAAAAAAAAAAAAAAAAAAAAAAAGAGTATGAGAAGGAAGGACACTGACGTTCGGGGAGGAATGAAAACTATGGAATGCAGGACACAATGGTAGCTGGGAATTGTTGGCGATCTTTTTTGGTAAGTGTTTGTAAATGTTCCATGTCTAGAGCTATAATGATGCTTACTTATCATCATCATCATCATCATCATCATCACACCATACTGTACCATATCATCATCACCATTATTATTATTATTATTATTATTATTATTATTCCTACTACTACTACTACTACTACTACTAACCTACACTATACCCTGACTATTGATCAACAATGAAACTGTCTTCTCCAGTCTGTCTTTCCTTCCCTCTACAACCATCAGTCTTTTGGCCAAGCGACAAGGCATCTCGAAATGAACGGATTTTTATTCTAGCTCTGTTTTTTAAGCCACTTGACTCCGATGACAAACAGTTCATTTTGCTCGTGGTAATATCAGACAATCTTATTCAGCTTAAGATAGATTTTACGAACTGTAGGGATATGAGTCTTAATTAAACTTTATATAATTCGATATCTTTCCAAATTTGAGGAAAAGTCATCTGGTGGTAACAAGAATAAACTAAAAAAAAAATAAGTAGACAAATTGAAAGTGTTAAGTTCTCTTTGGAATAGGTAAGCTTTGTTGGATCCTGGTCTTTGCTTCAATCTTTCTGGCAAAAAATGTGAACGTCGGCAGCTTACTGATGAAAATACTAGGTCAAAGAAATATGCAAGCACAGACACGAACATGTAGGGTAAGTAAATCGATATAGCACGCACGCACGCACACACACACACACACACACACACACACACACACACACACACACACACACACACAGGTAATAAGAGAAGCAACTCGTTAGTCAAATGAGCAGCCCTGACCTCATAGTGGGGGAGGTAAGCCAGGGGAAGAGGTAATGGATTGAAAAAGGAATGGTTGAGAGGGAGGAAGGGAGAGAAGAAGGAGAGGAGAGGGAGAGAAAGGGGGAGAGGAGAGAGGGGGAAGGGGAGAAGAGAGAGGGGAAGGGGAGAGGGAGAGAAGAAGGGAGGGACGGGAAGGTGGTCAGGTGAGGGGAAGTTTAGGTAATGGATTGAAAAAATTAATCAGGAGGAGGAGGAGGAAGTGGAGGAAGAGGAGGAGGAGGAGGAAGAGGAGGAGGAAGAGGAGGAGGAGGAGGAGGAGGAGAGATGGAAGGAAAGGGAGAGGGGGTAGGTAAAGTTGGAAGGAGGAAGGAAGAGGAAATGAATTAAGGGAATGGAAGGATGAGGAGAAAAAACAGAGGAAGGAAGGAGGAGGAGGAAAGGGAGGGGAAGGGATACGGAGGGGAGAAGAACGAGGAAGAGGACAAAGAGGAAGATGGAAAGAGGGAGGAGGAATGGAATGGAAGGGAGAGGGGAGAAGGGGAGATGAAGTGAGTTGTTAGAGGAATGGGAGGAAAGGAAAAGAGAACGAAAGGAAAGGAGGAGAGGAGACAGAAAGAAGGACGAAGGAATACCAGGAGAAAGAGAAGAGGAAGGAGAGGGAGAAAGAGAGGGGAGGGGGAAAGATGTGTTAATGGATTATAGAAACAAATGGAGGAGGATGGATAATGGAAAAAGCGGAGGTAGAGAGGGCTGGAGGAAGGGAAGGGAGGGAGGGGGATGTGTATGAAAAGATCTGTAGGAAGGGAAGAAAGAGAGGGAAGAGGGGGAAGCAGTAGTACTAGGAGATGAAGGTGAGTGGGCGAGTGGAACTGACGGGGACAGGGGCAGGAAGGAAGAGAGGGGAAGGGAGAGAGAGAGTAAATGGGAGAGGTAAGTGAAACGGGGAAAGGGTAAACATGAGGAGAGGGAAATAGAACAAGATTGCAGAAAGGAAGGGGAAGGGAGGGGGATGGAGGGAATGGCATGGTGGGGGTGAGGGAAGGGGGAGGAGGAGAAGAAATAATGAACTGAAAGGAGAGGAGATAGAGGGGAAAGGAGAGAGGAAGAGCGAGTGTAAAAGGGATGATGGAGTTGAGGAGGGGAATGGAAGGAAAAAAGAGGGGGGAAAGGAAGACTGAATGGACAGAGCAAACACACACACACACACACACACACACACACACACACACACACACACACACACACACACACACACAACGTCTTCTGGCATATCTCTGCTGTCTCCGGACGATTTTATTTATCCTGTACAACACCCGTTTTTGTGAAGGAAGCCAATGATTATTATACTTATTATTATTATTGTCATTATTATTATTATTGTTAGTAGAAGCAGCAGCAGCAGCAGCAGTAGTAGTAGCAGTAGTAGTATTACTATTATTATTGTTACTACTACTACCGCCACCGTCGTCACCACCACCACTACTACTGCTACTACTACTACTACCACCTCGAACGATTCATTCAATTTTGGGGAAACTTCTCGCAGCTATGGGGTTAGAAACGACCGCCATTTACCCTTCAGTCCAATGACGTGTTCCACTCTATACTTACTAACTTCAAACTATATTATTAAACTTAGAAGACTAAATTAGACCAGTTAGATAAAGGCTCGTATTCTCTGCGATTAAGGAAGCTCCCTAACACTTATTCCTTACCGATTTATTTCCGGATATGGCTGGCTAGTATCCTTTTGTATGTTATGTGTGCAAAGCATGGTGATATTAGAATTATTTAAGTAACACATAAGAGGATGGCAAGGTGTAATATGCCAAATAAATCGCTTAAAAAGAGGTGTATTAACACCTGTATTTATATATCTTTATTTATACGGGTCTTTGCTTAGATAAAATCGGAAGGTTGGTAACAAAAACGGGATACTTTACTTCCCTATAAAAGGTGTCCCCCAAGCCTAATAAAACCGAGAGATAGCAAAAATAATAAAGAAAAAAAAATATTAGGTTGAAGGGGAGAAAAAATGCGTTAAGTTTAATGTGACCGTTCTTTGTCATTGGCTCCGCAGCTGTTTCTCGTGCCTGCCTTCCGCGCTTTGTTCCGCCCTAATGTAGTGCAGTGGCGTGTCTGCCAATTAACTCCTTAAGTGGAAAGGTCTTAATCTGGTTTTCTGAGTCTCCCCCCCCCCTTTTTTTTTTAAGAGAGAGAGAGAGAGACGGAGAGAGACAGAGAGAGAGAGAAATTCTGCTAGTCTTGCATGGTAGACATTTCTCATTCACTTTCCTAAACCTCTCTCTCTCTCTCTCTCTCTCTCTCCACCATCACAAAATTCCCGACGTTGCATTCAACTCATTCCAGCCACTCCCACTCCTACTCGCCTTGTCTAGCCTTACCTATCACCTCCCTACCTAGCCTCCTCCCCACACAGCCCATCTCCCTTTCTAGCCTCTCCCCCCACACAACTTCTCTTCCCCCACCCTAACCTCTCCCCTCGTGTCCTTTCTTCTCTTTCTACCCTACCTCTCTCCCCTGCTAGGCTCTCCCCTCTGTTCATCCTATCTCTTCCCTTCTGCCTAGCCTCTCCCACTCTAATCTCCCCCCACTACCTACCCTACCTTTCTCCCCTCCTAACCTTTCCCCCACGCCAAGCCTCTCCCCCTGCCTAACCCCAGAGAGCGTGTCAGGCAGGTGAGGCTTGCTCGTGTTCTGCGGCAAGTGTGAGGCAGGGGAAAAGGCAGGGACACGGCAGGCGTGAGGCAGGACAAGGCCAGGTGGCAGAGAGTACAAGGGAGTGTGGAAACGGGGACAAGGTGTGGGGATGCTCAGACAAAGTGACCTATTATCTGACCAGTATTTTTGGGAACGTACTACTGACCTGCATCTATTTCCAGGTTACGTCTATTAATTTTAAGATGTTCTATTAACCTGTCTATTTTTGTGATGGGTATTTCTTCGATGCTAAGATCGTTTACTAACTTAAATATAGGTAACGTGTGTGTGTGTGTGTGTGTGTGTGTGTGTGTGTGTGTGTGTGTGTGTGTGTGTGTGTGTGTGTGTGTGTGTGTGTGTGTGTGTGTGTGTGTGTGTGTGTGTGTGTGTGTGTGTGTGTGTGTGTGTGTGTGTGTGTGTGTGTGTGTGTGTGTGTGTGTGTGTGTGTGTGTGTGTGTGTGTGTGTGTGTGTGTGTGTGTGTGTGTGTGTGTGTGTGTGTGTGTGTGTGTGTGTGTGTGTGTGTGTGTGTGTGTGTGTGTGTGTGTGTGTGTGTGTGTGTGTGTGTGTGTGTGTGTGTGTGTGTGTGTGTGTGTGTGTGTGTGTGTGTGTGTGTGTGTGTGGGCTGAGAGGAAACGGGGACAAGAGTGTGGAGATGATTAAAAAAAAAAGTGACATTATTTGGCTCCAGTTCTTGTTTTTGGGGACGTTCTCAGTGACCTATTTCTGTTCTTATTTTTTTCCTAGAATGTCCAAGAAAGTGACATTATTTTTGGCTTTCATATTATTTGCCTTAAGTTTTTGTTTTGGAGACGTGCTTCGTAACCAATATCTATTTTAGGTTTGGTCTTTTGTTTTTGGAATGTTGGTCTTTTTACTCACCTACCTGGAAAGAAAGACCGTCGAACAAATTTTCTTTTATTTGGGTACAGTTTTTGTTTGTAGGCAGGTGCTAGTGACCCCATGTAATTTAAGGTCGGGTCCTTTAGTTTTAGGATTACGTTATTTATTACATATCCTTAACTTGAAGCCTAAGTTTTCATATTATTCTACTGACATTTATTTTGTCTTTTCTTTAGTTAGGATGTTCTGCTTAATTACATTTTTTTTTTCTTATATAATTTACTTGTAAGATGTTGCAATGACCTGCATTTGTTTTAAGCTGTTTTTCTGTGTTTTCTATTCTTACACGATCATCTCTAAGCTGATACATGCCTTTAACATTTCACTGATTCTTAAATATTTTTTTTATTTTATTATTTAAGGTAGTGCGGAAACCAGGACAAGGATCCTGTGATTTTTTTTTTGCTGCGGCCTCTCTTTTTCCTCTCTTTCTTTCATTCTTTTGTGGACCGTTTGCCGACCTATATCTGTTCCGATTGGGTTTTTTATTGTAAAGTTTTGCTATTAACTTTCGGCTCACTGTTGTAGATTATTTTCGGTTATTTAAATAACCAGCGTCTATGAACTTTGTCTTATTTTTCAGGATATTTTACCGATTTATATCTTTTCAAAACTGGGTCTAATTAATTTTTTATTTTGATGGTAATACGATCGTCCAGTGATCTATAAAAATTACTGTGTCTACAAAAATAAAGAATCCTTAATCTTTTACTCTATTGTTTTTGGATGGCATTGTGGAAACCAGGACAAGGATGCTGGGATTGTTTTTATGGGCACTGTATTGTTTTGGTAAGGTTGTTTTCATGGGCACTGTATTGTTTTGGTAAGGTTGTTTTTATGGGCACTGTATTGTTTTGGTAAGGTTGTTTTTATGGGCACTGTATTGTTTTGGTAAGGTTGTTTTTATGGGCACTATTGTTTTGGTAAGGTTGTTTTTATGGGCACTGTATTGTTTTGGTAAGATTGTTTTTATGGACACTCGTATTGTTTTGGTAAGGTTGTTGTTTTGGTAAGGTTGTTTTTATGCGCACTAGTATTGTTTTGGTAAGGTTGTTTTTATGGGCACTGTATTGTTTTGGTAAGGTTGTTTTGGGGGGCACTAGTACTGATCTATCTCTGTTTTAATCACTTCAATCCGTTGACGTAGGCTTCATTTTTATTCCTACTACCTCCAGACGGTTTTATTCAGTTCAGAACAGACCTCAAGTACTGGGAGGATTAATGAAGATCACGAGTACTGGGGGGATTAATGAAGACCTCAAGTACTGGGGGGATTAATGAAGACCTCAAGTACTGGGGGATTAATGAAGACCTCAAGTACTGGGGGGATTAATGAAGACCTCAAGTACTGGGGGATTAATGAAGACCTCAAGTACTGGGGGATTAATGAAGACCTCAAGTACTGGGGGGATTACAGAAGACCTCAAGTACTGGGGGATTCATGAAGACCTCAAGTACTGGGAGGATTAATGAAGACCTAAATTACTGGGGGGATTAATGAACACCTCAAGTACTTGGGGGATTAAAGAAGACCTCAAGTACTGGGGGGATTAATGAAGACCTCAAGTACTGGGGGGATTAATGAAGACCTCAAGTACTGGGGGGATTAATGAAGACCTCAAGTACTGGGGGGATTAATGAAGACCTCAAGTACTGGGAGGATTAATGAAGACCTCAAGTACTGGGGGATTAATGAAAACTATTTATAATCCCTCTGTTTGAAAAGACTCTCCTCAATGAGATTAAATCATCCGGTGCTGGCAAAGGCGAAATAAAGAATACGCTACCATTTTCACGAATCTGACGCTCCACTGACAACTATTGTAAATTTAAGCAATTATTGTTGTTACGTCTTTGAACTTCGAATGCTTTAATGAAGAATGAATGGATATGACGCGCATTTCACCGCAAACTGCTGACAGCTTCTCATTCAGGTTTCTGGATTGATACTGACGACGACGACAATGGTGGTGGTGGTGGTGGTGGTGGTGATGATAATGATAATGATGATGATTATATTTCACACTGAACCAACATGATCAGAGAGGACATGGGGCGTGTTGGTCAGCTACTGGCACTAAGGCTTGGCATAGAAAGTTAAGTCGATACAAGCCTGGGTATCTACGGAGTTAGAGAATGCATACACTAAAAAAGGAAAAAGGAAAAAAGATCGGTAGGCAGTGAGATGGTATGGTACTGAGAATGTCTGGAGTGGAAGGCAAGTTACTCAAAGCCATGCAGAACACGTGCAACTGTGGACAGTAGTATCGTTCCACATTTTTGTCGAGCAATAATGAAACTCTTACATTATTTTCTGAACATTTGCCGGGCTCCGAAGACAGCATGACTGGGTTCCGAAAGTTATTGCTCACTGTCGTGTTACTTTTCGTTAAGATGTGGATCAGTATTTATGTCCACAACTGTACGGTAGGGAAAAAGTGGGCGTGTGGATGGAAGGTATTTTGAGTGGGAGGCTGAACTTGAATGTCGGGGTGAAACAGGATCGTGCCGTGTTAGCAAGGATGATCAAATTGTATATAGATGGAGTATTGGAAGAGGTGAAAGCGTGCACACTTGGCGTGGGAGTGGGTCTGAGGTATGGAGGCAGCCAGTGGGAGCCGCTTGTGCCTCTGTTTATAGATTTTATAGTTCTGACAGATGGCGAGCGTGGGATATAGACTCTGGTCCTGGAATTTTGTAATGTCTGTGAAAGATGTAATAAAAAATGAAATACAGACATGGAGAAAGTGATGATGCTTGAAAAAAAAAAAAAAAAAAGCGTATGGCGAACTCTGATGTGGAACTAAAATGATAAACCGAAAAGTCCCAATTTTCAAAAATTTAGGCTGTGCTGCAAAAATGGTGTGACGGAGAATGGAGAGAATGAAATGATACTTAAGAAATGCAGCGATGATATGTGCAGAAAATAGAGATCTAAATATAACTGTGAAAGTATCAAAAGCATTGCATGGCCGTATATTTTTTTTAGACTGACGTACAGTTGTGAAACGTGGAAGAAACTGGAGGGACAGAAGCCATTAGTTAAGATGTCCGAAATAAAAATACCTCAGAAGTGCCTTGTGATGTGACAGGCAACAGACGGACAGACGAAAGGACAAGCAGCTGATGTGGTCTAGGGACAGATGTAGCAGGAAAAAACATAATTAATATTTTTAAGTAGTTCCGTCATACTGAGGTGAAAGGAGGGTAAGAAATTATCCTAGAGAGTGAATGAGTGTGTGTTGGCTAGATGGAGGTGGGAGAAAACATCACAACTATTTGCATAAACGAGGGAGGAGAGTACTTGAGGGTGTATGGTGTGTTGTGGGGGAAAGGCTTGTTGTTGAATGTGGCTAGAACCGCCTGGAGATTCTATTGTCGAGGTGCTTCTCACAAGATGAAGCGTTGGGTACCAGGTAAATACACAGACATGAAGTATACATATTTATAAGCAAAGCAAAAACAAAGACTGGGAACTTTCAAAATCTGTCCCTTCCAAAGAATGTTGAAAAAGAAACGCAGTATTGCTCACTTTGAGAATTCTAAACACGTCATCCATCCATCTACCTATCTATCTGTCTATCTACTATCTATCTATCCATCTATCTATCTATTTATCTATCTATCTATATTACCGACAAAGTGCTCAGTAACGTAAAGGAGGATGAAAAGGTGTAATATGCAAAATAACAGGTGAGTAAGAGGTACTACCAATTCTACATCACCTACAGTACAATACGACTCCCATTCCTTACTATTTTATTTTATCAACACAGGCTATACAACAAAATCCAGACAGACTAAAACACGCATTATACGACAAAATCCAGCCAGACGACACAGCTCACCAGATTAAATTACATTCAATAGTCTGATAAGGTGTTTAACAAACCTGATAAATATATTTTTAAAAATGAAGCAGGCAACAAAGAATTAAACCCCCTTACGCGCGGGACAACTCTATCTATTCTCGGGTTTAATTTACAGGAACCCATTTACAGTGTTTAATGTCATTGTAAATGGGTAGGTTGTCTGACTGGGGAGGCAATACGTAGGCACTGTGCACGAATACTGTTTCGTTATCTACACCATTTAATGACACGGACACATATATGGTTAGCTCTAGCACACACACACACACACACACACACACACACACACACACACACACACACACACACACACACACACACACACACACACACACACGCACATTTTATGACGCAGATAACGGAAAACAAAATTCGAGCATAATGAAAGAGAAAGAGAGAGAGAAAGAGAGAAAGAAAGAGAGAGAGTCATCTGAAGTGTGTCTTAGCAGTGAATCCAAAGACAAAGAACACCTTCTAGATGTGTTCGGGTGGTGGATACAGTTGAGTGCGGCTATCAAATGTGTCCTTAGTCTTGCTGATGTGCAAATATCATCAATGCTGTTGATGCATTATCGTTGCTATTTTATGAAGCCTTGTTGTTGATGAAGATATTGCACAGTTTTTTTTTTTAATTATTGTTGGTATTGATGTTGCATACTGTTGCTGTTCCTGTCTTTATTTTTGTTACTGCTCTTATGTTGCGTCTCGTTCACGCTGTTGCTATCGTTGTGTTTACTCCTGTTATTGATCTAGGTGTCGCTGTTGTTGTTTTTACTGCTTTTTGTTGTTAATAGTGCTGGAGCTGGTCTGGTATTGGTGACCCTCCCCTCCTTCCCTCCTTTCCTTCTCCCCTCTGTCCCTCTCCTTCTCTCCCTCCCCTTCTCTGTTCCTCTCAGATACCCTTGCACTCTCCTCTCTCCCTTTTGCCTCCATCCTCTCTCCTTCTCTCCCTTCCTATCTCCATGCCTCTCATCTACGCATCCACAAATTTCTCTCTCTTCTCTCCTCCCTCCCTCTATCCCTCCTCTCGCCTTTCTCACTCCCTTCCTCCCATTTCATCTCTTTCCTCCCTTTCACTTCTTTCTTCCTCACACTTTCCTCTCCACCCTTCTCCCCTCTCGCTTCGTCCCATTTCACTTCTTCCATCCTTCCCCTCCTTGCTACTCTCTTCCCTTCCTCCATCCCTCGTCTCTCTTTTCCGTCCCCTCCTCTCTGCTTCCCATATACCCGTCCATCCTTCTCCCCTCTCCCTCCCTCCTATCTCCCCTCTTTTTCCCCCCTCCTCCCTCCCTCTCTACTTCCCCTCTCTCGGAAAGTCAGGGTGTGAAATATTGCAAGAAGGGAATATTGTGTGTGTGTGTGTGTGTGTGTGTGTGTGTGTGTGTGTGTGTGTGTGTGTGTGTGTGTGTGTGTGTGTGTGTGTGTGTGTGTGTGTGTGTGTGTGTGTGTGTGTGTGTGTGTGTGTGTGTGTGTGTGTGTGTGTGTGTGTGTGTGTGTGTGTGTGACAGGAAAGTGACCTGTCAATCATTTAAGCCAATTTTTACAGCATCTGGCGTCAATTAAGAGAGACGAGTGTATAAGAGTGATGTGGTTAATGGCAGGAGAGGGGGAGGGAGAACAATGTAGAGGCTCCCTAACACTTG
>NC_137040.1:22182281-22217281 GCF_032717465.1 Coenobita brevimanus | reverse complement strand
GAGAGAGAGAGAGAGAGAGAGAAATTGTGATATTTTACATTTTACTGTCTTATAATATACCACAATTCCTGGCTCATTTTCTTTCATCTGGGCAGCTTTCTAATTTACCTCTTCTTAATGAATTTTCAGCCACGTAAAGAAAAATGATTCCACCTTTTTTCAGAACGCTGATTACATGTGTTCTGCCTTTTTCCTCCACACAGCATTTTCTAATTGCTTGAGTCCTAATGTAATGTTTTAATATTACTGCAGTCTACAAAATCACTTATCATAATTAACCCTGACGAATGTAATGGTGCTGTTCATCTTTATAAAGCGCCGACACTTTTAAGTTTAAATAATTTCACAGATAGATAGACAGATGGATGGATGGATGGATGGATGGATAGATGGATGGACAGACAGACAGATACACAGATAGATAATACAAGCCCAATACGCACAGCCCTCAACGTATGGGTATAGTTGCAAAAAACGAAAATTTGATCATATAAACATATCCAAATTCCCTCCTGAAATATTAACATATATCTCGAAGACCATTTTCACTATCATATTTCAGCTAATTACGTGATGAAATGCGCTGACATTAGCACTAAACGCTCACTTCATCTGATTACCGCCGTCAGCCCCAGTGTCATACCAGCAAAACAGCAGCAACAGCAACAGCAAGAACAACCAAACACACACACACACACACACACACACACACACACACATCTTTTATCATATTCAATAACTATACTCTTTTTACTTTAACTTTGCTAAAATCTGCCTCCCCTCCGCCCTGAATGCTGAGATATAACAATAAATTAACACAAGAATAAGATCTACTCACGAAAGATTGTCGTAAAAAGGAAGTGCAGCCATAACATTCTTTTTTCTTTTTCACTGAACCACCTAAAATAAGACGCATAAAGACGAAAATCTGGACCAAGTAAAGGTGAAGAGTTTAGCTGAAATATTCTCTCCCTCGCTCCAGTACCTCGCTCCCTTCCACTAACACCCTGCCATCCATTCCCTTCACTGCTCCAGCCGTGATCACGTTCCCTGCTCTAACTTTCTCTGCTTCCTTCCAAAACAGGTATTATTACGAGTATCTGGCCATTTACTTCCTAACTGCTTTTCCCGAGTTCTCATTTACTCTCTTCGGAATTTGCCTCTTTTTCATTCCTTCTTTTCTTATCCTTCCTCCTTGTTTTTACTCACATTTCCAATTTCCTCCTCCTAACTTTACTAACTTTCTTCTAGAACAGAATCTTACTGTCCCACAATTCTTATCACAGAAATGTCTTCCAAACTCCTCATCCATTCTCTTCTAACTTTCCTTGAACACTTTTCCCACTTCCCTCTTTTTACTTACAAACTCTTTCCTCTTCCGTCTCTTCTCCTCCTTGTTCCTTTGCTGCCCATCCTCTCAGTCTGTTTTCTTTAGAGAGGGAAGAAAACTGATGGGAAGTGAAAAGGAAGAAGGAACATACGAAGGAAGTGAGAAGGAAGAAAGGAACAGAGTAAGGCAGTGAAAATCACATAAATTAAGGAAACTCAGCAAATCCGCCAAACCATTCTTTACTTCGCTCAAAAATATAATCTTACTTTACCACCATTCTTTACCATCTAACTCTCTCCCAAAATTCTCATCTGTTCTCCTCTTACTTTCCTTTACTACCGTTTTCATTTCCTTCCTTTCTCGTACATACATTTACCTTCCCCTCTATTTCCACCTACCGTACTTCTTCCTTTTCCTCCTCAAACTTTTTCTTCTTCCTTCTGAAACAAAATTAATCGTCCCACACTTCTTACCCACTAAACAGTCTTCCAAGCTTTCCTTTGCCACTCCTTTCGCTTCCTTCCTTGTACCCATATACATTTCTCTCTTCCTTTCTATTTCCATGTAACGCTTTCTTCATTCCTCAGTCATTTCCTGATCGCTCTGTTTTTCAAGGGAGGGACGATAACAAAAGAGAGAGGAGAGGAGAGGAGAGGAGAGGAGAGGAGAGAAGAGGAGAGGGGAGGAGAGGAGAGGAGAGGAAGACGAGAGGAGAGGAAGGAAGACGAGAGGAGAGGAAGGAAGACTAGAGGAAAGGAGGGAGGGGATGAGTGGAGAGAGGAAATGGAAGGAGAGGGGAAGAGAGGAGAAAGGAGAAAGGAGAAAGAGAAAATGGAAGAGTAAGGAAAGAAGAGGACTACAGGGAGGGGAGGAAAGAAAAAAAAGTGGCAAAGAAGTGAGGTTTATAAGAGGAAATCAAGAGGAAGGGAGAAAATGGACCATAAATGTGTGTGTGTGTGTGTGTGTGTGTGTGTGTGTGTGTGTGTGTGTGTGTGTGTGTGTGTGTGTGTGTGTGTGTGTGTGTGAGAGAGAGAGAGAGAGAGAGAGAGAGAGAGAGAGAGAGAGAGAGAGAGAGAGAGAGAGAGAGCCAGCAGTGGTCTCATCTCCGGTTGGTCTCCTCCAGGCAAGAGGTAATTGCAAGCAGGAATCTCGGAGACTTGCATTTGCTTTTTTTTTTCTCTCTCTCTCTCCCTCTCTCTCTCTTTTTTTCTTTTATTGTGGAAAATGGCACGCTTAATATTTGCCTGGAAGTTGTTTTTTATTATGTATAAGAGGAGTTTATATACTTACATATACGTAAATACACACACACACACACACACACACACACACACACACACACACACACACACACACACACACACACACACACACACACACACACACACACACACACACACACACACACACACACACACACACACACACACACACGTAATCATATGTGGGTCTAAGCAGAGGTTGGCTTTATCCACTCGCTATCTCAGGAAATTTAATGGTACGTTGAATGATATAAAGTAAAAATCTAATATACTATAAATATAAGAAGAGACAAAACAGGATAGAGATTTTAGATTATTTACGAAGGTATATTCAACTAAGTACAATCAATGCAATAAGATGTAAATAAAAAAAAAATGTTCTAAAATGACTTCTGATGTTGGGATGAAAATGTGCAGATACAAGAATGGACAAAAATAAAAGAAACTACATGAAAAAAAGTACAGAAACACGAGACGAAAGAAAACAGAAAAACGAGATGAAAAGAGTACAAAAATAAGAAATGAAAAAAGCAGAGAAACACGAGATGAAAAATGCACAGAGATGAAGAAAAAAACACTGAAACACGAGATGAAATAAAGCACAAACACAAGATGAAAAAAGCACAGAAACACGACATGAAAAGAAGCATAGAAACACGAGATGAAAAAAGTACAGAAAAAGGAGATTTAAAAAAAAACACAAACGAAAAAATCACAGAAATAAGAGATGAAAAAAGCACAAAAAATAGAGATGAAAAAAACACAGAATTAGAGACGAAAAGAAAAAAGAAATGAGAGGTGAAAAAAGCACAGAAACATGAGATGAAAAAAATTACAGAAATAAGATAAAATGTTACTCACACTTAAGCTACGTTGTCTATAATTAAAACTAAAATATATCGAGCAACAGATGGCAAAGGGTGAAATAATGCAAAGGGAGTAATAGAGAGCAAAGGGAGAAACAGAGAGGAAAGGGAGAAACAGAGAGGAAAGGGAGAAACAGAGAGGAAAGGGAAAAACAGAGAGGAAAGAGAGAAACAGAGAGGAATGGCAGAAATGGAGATCAAAGGGAGAAACACAGAAGGAAAAAGGAGACACAGATAGCAAAGGGAAAAAGAGAGAAAAAGGAGGCATAGAGAGCAAAGGGAGATGTAGAGGGCAAAGGGAGCGTTGCATAAGAGGCCACTGCAACTGACAGCCTTCAATGCGCCCCAGACACAAAGCTCTCCGTACTGTAGAGCTCCGTTACGTACACTTGAGATAACAGGCGTTCTGCCGAGAGCACTTATCACCCGTAGGGATTGTCTTAGCCCCTTCAAACCGAGGACCATTCTGTATTTTTCCCCCTTGATACTGTTATGAGAATTTTAAAAAGGCTTTCACAAGATTTTTCGAACTCGAGGGCATAGATGTAAGCTTTGTTAATCCCTTCACTATGAGAGGTCTTTCTAAGCTTAATAAAAGCGTCAAAAGGTATACAGTAAGGGTTACAAGCAGAGTAAGTAGCTTAGAAAAAGGTGCTACGGAACTTCCTTAACCGACGAGAAGGGCACAAATGTCTGCTCTGAGAGACACTGATGGAGTGGTAACAAATAACAAAACTGGAGTTATGAAGTTATCAGAAGAATTTTACTCAGAATTTTAAATTAGTAATACCACAGCTCTCCTACAATGAGCAAAATGCGGCAAAATAAAATAAAAATAAATAAATAAATAAATAATAATAATAATAATAATAATAATAATAATAGTAATAATAAAAAGAAAATACGTCATCGTGCTGAGGTTCATAAGTCACGACACGAAAACAACAAAGCCAGGCAAAGCGGTGTCAACTACGCAAGGAGAGGGGGGGGGAAGAGCAGGGGGGCAGAGGGGGAAGGGAGGGAGAGGGGGGGCACAGGGGGAAGGGGGCACAGGGGGAAGAGGGCAGAGAGATGAGGGGGCACAGGGGGAAGAGGGCAGAGAGATAAGGGGGGCAGAGGGGCAGAAAGATGAGGGGGGGGAGTTGGCAGGGGTCAAAAGGGGTAGGGAAGGCAAAAGGGGGAGGGGGTCGCATACCTGGACCCGAGGGAGCAAGTAATTAGGGACAGGTATGCCCGAGTTTACCTGGCGGGGGCATACCGCTCATACTTACAATAATAGCAGGCGGGAAAAATGGCAGGAAAGTATGCTGGGGGTATGCGTGCTGTGCTGAGGGTAATGGAGAACAGTGATAATGAGACGAGGCGTGAATGTCTTAATTGTGGATACTAACGGTGTTATTCTAATGAGCTGGTGAATAATACAGGTACACTAGAACGCAATAATCGGATCCCCGCCGAGAGTCAAAGCCGCCTGCCGTAAAATGAAGGCAAATGATCGACCATACAAGTCAAACATGGTTCATTTCACAGCTACCCAACTGCAGTTTCCTTCCACCACTAAGAGATGGCTCGTCAAGCACACGTCAGGTTTTGTTGATGTGCGAGTTGAACCTGGTTTATATCACCCTGCTCTACTGTGTTTGATTTGTACATCCATAACATTACTATATTTAAAAAAATATATATTCCAGACACTCATCGAGAAATCTAATCTTTTGGATGACGAGCTATCTACTCAAACCGATATTATAACCAGATAATTGGAAATGTAATGAAAAAAATATACACACACAGATCATACATATCTCTGCAAATTTCTCTGAAGTACGTGCATATATGATAACCGTTAACTTTTTCGACACATTTCTGTACGTGAACAAACCTGCCCAACGTTACATTGAAAAAAAAAAAAAAAAACAGATTGTAGCATCCAGAGAGGTAGAGGTGTGTGTGTGTGTGTGTGTGTGTGTGTGTGTGTGTGTGTGTGTGTGTGTGTGTGTGTGTGTGTGTGTGTGTGTGTGTGTGTGTGTGTGTGTGTGTGTGTGTGTGTGTGTGTGTGTGTGTGTGTGTGTGTGTGTGTGTGTGTGTGTGTGTGTGTGTGTGTGTGTGTGTGTGTGTGTGTGTGTGTGTGTGTGTGTGTGTGTGTGTGTGTGTGTTGCTTTTTTAATTACAGCACATATAAAAACAGATAATCCAAACACCTGCCAACGTGCTCATTAACTTATCCTTAACTCTAGCATAATAACAGAAGTAACCAGTAATTAACAACCTGACTACACCACTGCGTCGAGTGCCCATGTCATTAGTCTAATTGGGCTGTAAATGAGAAAGGTGGGAGTAATTATGGAGGTAGTAAATGAGTGAATGTAGATAAGAGTAAAGTGTTGGTTGCTGAGAAGAAAGGTAACTTATTGTGTGTGTGTTTTACGCAAAGAAGAGAGACCCAATTGAAAGCACACACACACACACACACACACACACACACACACACACACACACACACACACACACACACACACACACACAAAGCCTCAGGTATACACACATGTACGGAAATGGGGCAGCATAATTACAATACTAATTAATCTTATTCTCGTCATATCCCTTATTAGTGTCTGAGTCCTTTCCTCCTCCACCAGACAATACAGCGTCCTATATCTACTCTCTCTCTCTCTCACACACACACACACACACACACACACACACACACACACACACACACACACACACACACACAGCTTGGTTAATAAAGTGAAGAGAGAAGGAGACTCAACAGGTGGCCTAGTCTGGTATTCACGCTGTCCCTCCCTCGTACTAACTTCATTGTGCCTTGGCGACATCACACCCACATTACCCCCCCCTCCTCCTTTCTTCTTTCTCCCCATCCCCCCCTCTCTGTCTTTCTCCCCATCCTCCCTCTCTTTCTTCTTTCCCCCCATCCTTTCCTTCTTTTTCTTTCACCCCATTCCCTCTCCCTTTCTTCCTTCATCAAATCCTCTTTCCTTTCTTCTTCCTTCTCATCCCCCCCACCTCACATTCTGCAGTTGGTCCTTCCGCGTAGGTGCTTTGTCTTCTTTCTCATCTTCCTCCCATTGTCTTTCCTTTCTTCTTACCCCTTTCCCTAGTCTTTCTTTACCTACCTTCCCTCTCATTATACTTTCCTCCCTCCTTCTCTCTAGTCCTCAATACGTCCCTCTTCCTCAGTTCTTTGACTTTCTTCTCTTCTCCCTCCCACTGTTTTCCTGCCATCTGCTTCTTTCATCCTTTGCTCCATTCTCTCCTTTCCTTTACCTCCCTCCGACTGTACTTTCCTCCCTTCCTCCTTTCCTCACTAGGTCCCTCTCCCTCGGTTCTTTGTCTTCCTTTTCCTCTCCCTCCCACTGTTTTCCTTCCCGTTCCTTCTTTCCCCTCTTTCTGTCCTCCCTTTTTGCTTGATTCTCTCCGACTTTATATTCCTTCTTTTCTTCATCCCTCCTTAGGTTCCTCTCCCTCTATTCTTTGTCTTCCTTCTCTTCTCTTCCAGCAGTTTCCCTTCCTTTCTTCCTCCATCCTTCCCTCAGCCTACCCTTCCTAACTCCCTAGGTATTCGATCCTCCCTTCTTGCTCCCTGCTTCTTTGTGGCTTCCTCCCTTCTTTCCCCCACCATTATTCTCTCCCTATCCCTTCCCTCCCTGCCTCTATCCACCCTGTCCCCCATCCCTAGTTCTTCCTCCTATGTTTTTTTTTTTTACTTCTCCCTTTCTTGTGGCTCCCTTTCTTCCCTCCATTATCTTTTTCCTCCTCCTCCCCTACCCCCTAACTTCTTCACTAGGTCTCCCTCCCTCTCTTCATTGTCTCCCTTCATCTACCTTCCTTGTTTCCTTCCGGATTCTTTTCTTCTCGTCCCTCTCCCCTTTTTTTCAAGTTCTCTCTCTCTCTCTCTCTCTCTCTCTCCTCTCTCTCTCTCGCACACACACACACACACACACACACACACACACACACACACACACACACACACACGAGACTTTAACCTTATCCTGTGGCTTTGAACACTGACTGGTCGTTTTCAAAATCAAATTCTTTCCTCCACGGCGTACCCTAAACACTTCCACAACGTCTGGTCAAAATCGAGAAAAGGCTGTTTAAGTTTATTTCTTCACCTACACCCATTTTCTCTCCCTCCTCTCCTTCACTTTCCGTCCCGATACTTCTCTCCATCCACGTACCCCACGCCCCTCCATCCCCCCATCTCCATCACTCATTTCTCCCTCTCTATTCTTACTCTCCCTTCCGTATTCCCTCCCTTTCTAAACCTCGTCTTCCAGTCTCCATCCCATTTCTATTTTCCCTCCTTCTTCGCTCCATTTCCCTCTCTACTTTCCCTTCCTCTTCTCTCCCTCCCTATCCCCATTTTCCCTACCCTCTTCTCTCCCTACCTTTCCCTACCCTCCCTCCGTACACCCTACCCCGCCTTCACCTCCCCCCTCACCTCCGGATGCAGACCTCAGGATGTAAGACCTCACCTTTTCCTCTTTAACTCAGGGTGCCTTTCATCCTCTCCTTCTTTTTCTCCCTCTGTCCTTCCTTCCTTCCTCTCCCTTGTCCTCCATCACACTACTTGTGGCTGGCCATAGATCTCTCTCTCTCTCTCTCTCTCTTGATGATGATGAATTGTGATTGGTGATGGATGATGATGATGATGATGATGATGATGGTGATGATGATGATGATGATGATGATGGTGATGATGATGATGATGATGACTGTGATGATGATGAACACCTAAACTAACATCAGACATCACTTTTTTATCAGCATATACAACGATGACCACAAGTATATCACCATGCACTTACAAGCACAAACACGACACAACACACAATTATCAACACAAGCATACACGAGGGAGGAGGATGTGGTCTTCCTCTATCCCAAAATAAATCACTAGACCAACAATTCAAATCATCTTCACCTTCCTAACCCTTATTTTAATTTACCAGAAACAACTTTGACCAATATCCACGCAAGCACAACCTTCACCACGAAAATACCTCACTAAATCAAATACACGAAACCGATCACAAACCACAAGAACACCGAAAGGCAAGAATCAAAATCACAATCACCATCGTTAGTTTAGGCCTGCTTTGAAAATTACAATCAATAACCACGCAAACACCACAGCCTTTATGACAAAAATACTTCCCTGATCTACACATACCAAGATTTCCTATAAACATCAAGAACATGCCTTGCGCTCCAGCAACGCAATGTGTATAAAAAACAACCAAAGAAACACCACTTCCTTCACCATACAAACACGTCCTCTAGTCGACACAGGCCTTTCCACAGCACCCAAGAAATACCATGTCTTTCAATAAATAACTAAAACCAAACTATATTTAACAACCACAAAGACAGCACAGCCTTTAAAACAATATTTACTCTCTAACTTTCACACATCAAGCCTTCCTTCCAACAACCACCAGTGTCATTCCAAACCAACATCCATCACCAACACACAGCCATCCACCGACGTACACTATCCCATCCAAACAATTACAGTCAGCTCTCAACTACAATATTCACAAACACTTACATCCAAAACGCTTACAGCATGGAAGCATCTCCCTGAGCTCCGCAAACCAAGCTTTCCAACGCACAAGCACAATCCAGTCCCAAAACCACAAGTAAATACATCACAAACAAACAGCAACAGCCACACATACACCCCTACTCTTCACATACGACCGACAGGACTCAACCAAGCTTTTCTACAACCCACACGTCCCTCCTCATTAACAACACCAAACCCAAAAGTAAGCAAAAAGGACAAACTACAACCAACGGCCACACAAACATTCTCCTAACCACCACATACAACCAAGAGGAACCAACCAAGCCTGCCCACAACCAACACTGCCCTCCTCATCAACAACCCACAACCACCAACACACAACCGCCGACTCAAAGACCAATTTCCCGTTCAGGAGTCTTAAAATTGGCGCACCTAATCCCTTAATGGCCAACCTGTGTACGGAGGGAGGGAGCTGGGGTGGAGGGGGAGGGGGAAGGCGAGGGAGGGGTGCTCAGGAGACTAAAGAAAGGTGGGGAGCAGAGGGGACAGAAGGAGGGAGGGGAGAATGGATGAAACAGTGGGAGGGATAGATGGGGGGGGGAATAAGAGGGAGTTGAGGAGACATGGGAGGGGAGATCAAAGAGAAGGGAAGCTCCCAGTAGGCTTGGGAGAGGGGGGTGAAGCTCAGTGGACTAAAGAAGGGGAGGAAGGGGGAAACAGGAGGGAAGGGGGAGAGAATGGATGGGCTGAGAAGGAAAGTTGGAAGGAACAGGGGAAGGGGAAGCTGGGAGAAAAGAGGAGGGAGAAGCTGGTGGGAACAGGGGGAAGGGGGAACAGGGAGAAGGGGAACAGGGGTAAAGAGGTTCAGAAGGGGAGGGGGTTCTTTGCAGGCTTGGGAGAGAGAGGCTGTTCTCAGTAGGCTTAACTCGGGGCACAGTCGGCCGAGGGAATTCTGTTCACAAGGCCTTCGACACACACACACACACACACACACACACACACACACACACACACACACTTTCAATACATACAGAGGATAGTGCTGTATATATATTTCTTTACGATCCATTAGCATACGTCTCTCTCTCTCTCTCTCTCTCTCATATTCAAAACTGTGATGAGAGTAATTTGCTGGGACGAGTCATTTGGGTAATGGTCTGTGTGTGTGTGTGTGTGTGTGTGTGTGTGTGTGTGTGTGTGTGTGTGTGTGTGTGTGTGTGTGTGTGTGTGTGTGTGTGTGTGTGTGTGTGTGTGTGTGTGTGATATAAAAACACATACACACATTAGCAAAAAAATTCTCTCTCTCTCTCTCTCTCTCTCTCTCTCTCTCTCTCTCTCTCTGTCTGTCTCTCTCTCTCTCTCTCTTTCTCTCTCTCCCACATAATGTAAATGGCACAGAACCAGCAGTCAGCGCCCTTGTCAGAGCGATTGTCAGCTCAGAATCACCCGCTGTCATTCTCTATTCGGGCCCTGTTATCAGCCTTCACTATCCCTCCTCATTAACGATTCCCCACCGACTCCAACCTATTCCCTCTATCCTCTGGCCTTATCACTTGGCTCTGTCCCTTGATCTTCTTCTATCCATGGACCTTCTATCTCTTCATCAACTAACCCTTTTTCACCTGACATTCTATTCCCCTGTTTTATCACCTGACCTCTCACCCGACATTCTGTCATTCCTCTACAGTGGCAAGAATTAACCCTCTCATGGTCGAAACAGCTCTAGCATTCAGTTCAATCTAACACAATGTCTTCTAATACCACACCACCTAATTCTCACCTCTACATTTACAAGATCCTAATCTCCATCAATCCCAATCATCTAATCCCAATTACGTCTCTTTATCTCGTTCATACACCGCTACCAATACCCATCACTTACCCCATTTAATTATCCCCATCCCTAAATCCTCCAGGTCCCAATCCCCACCACCTAATCCCCATCCCGCCCCTTACCTGCCCTATGCACGGCCCTCCCCCACTGCCGTCTCCATATCCTACAGGTCCCAATCCCCATCACCTAATCCCCATCCAGTCCCTTATCTGCCCTATACACTGCCCTCCCCCATTGCCGCCCCCATTAAGGCCATTAACACAGGGGGTCACAATAAACCTCCCTTCTATGACCGTCGCCAGGATCCATTTCAAACCCCTAAAAGACCTGCCTGTACTTAATCTCCCCAACACACAGAATAGCAGTACTTATCTTCTACAGTACTTATAATGTACTTAACCCTATAACAGCCCCTACAGAGAACACACTTCACCCCTATAATAATCATAATTAACACCTTCCTCGACCCTCTAAAAGACCAAGGTTCCTTAATCTCCCTAACACGCAGAATAGCCGTACTTACCTTCTGCAATACGTATGATGTAATTAACCTCTACAAACTTCGCAATAGGCCGTATTTATTCCCCATTTCAAGCCCCCCAAATTACTCGCCTACACTTAACTTCTTTATTATACAGAATAGAAATACTTAACTACCTGAATGCTTAAAATGAACTTTGCTCTAACGCAGAATACCATTGCTTACAGTGTACTTAATCTTGTCAACACACAGAACTATCCTACCCTTATATCAACCCCACAAACCATCCACCTCACCCTCCAAACCCCCATCCCACCCTTCTAACCACACAAACCTTCATGCTCACCCATCTCACCACCTCAACCCTTCTGACCCCCACAAACCAATACTCTTACTCTACTAACCCCACATACCAATCTTCTCAGCCTCCTAACCCACCCTCAACAACCCCACAACCCACCCTCCTTAGCCCCACCCAACTACTGTTAAACTACCCTCCTCAACCCCACCTACATCAACCTACTACCCTCCTCAATCCCACCCACACATCAAACCACCATTCCCCTCAACCCTACCCACCCATAAACCTACCACCCTCCTCAACCCCACCCATCCACCCACCCACCATCCCCATCCAGTAAGGCCATTAGAGTGACACGCTTACAATAAACCACCGCTCCATCGCCTCCACCATAACACCCTATGTCAGCTATGAGGATATATTTTAGGTGGCCTTAGTGACGTCCAAACACCTTTTCCTTGGCGATTTATTTTGCATTTTACACCTTAACAGTCATTTGGGTGGCTTTCACATAGTTTTTAAACCGATATAGTTTGCATTAGAAACATAACCATAACACGGTACTATGCTGTAATGTATAGACGAAATCGCTATGGAAAAGATGCAACGAAATTTCCAAAGCCACTTTAGAATAAGACCTTTGCTGAAACGAAGTCGAAGCCACAGAATCACAAAAACCAAAGACCTGTTACTGGTAGACTTAAGTTTTTCTATATTACACAGGTTAGAGGATTACAGGTATTGTCATCTATTTTTCGTCCAGTTTATCAAAGCTTCAGATCATCACCTTGACAACAGGCAATACTTTTTTCGATCAGTGTTCCTGGTTACAACTCCTTTTCCGGCCATATGTCCAACTTGAGGTGAAAAGGATGTATGATTCTGGCACCTATGGGGGAATGGGGGGTTCTCTCTCTCTCTCTCTCTCTCTCTCTCTCTCTCTCTCTCTCTCTCTCTCCAGACGCCGTAATATGTATGCTAATGTGTGTGTCGGGGGTGACTTTAATATACTCCCCTGATGCACTGTACACCCAGGCCTTATCACGCTGTCCCCTACTTCCCCTCTCCTCCCCTCATCTCCCCTCCCCTCCCCGACCCTGCCTCACCCCTCCGTCCCTCTTCTCACACATCCTATACTCTCTCGCTCACTTCACCTTACTATCCTCCCCTGCCCTACCCTGTCCTACCCTACCCTATCCTATCCTCCTTTACCCTACCCTGCCCTACCTTACGCAGTCCTTCCCCTCTTCAGGTCAGCTATGGGAAGAGACGAAAGGTGAAGATGAAGTTTGGGTGTCAAGAGAAAAGGTTTAAGACTTGGGGAAATGCGCTGGTGGAAGATGGAAGTAATTGTTTTGGAAGTGCTGGAAAATGATGATGATGATGATGATGACAATATCCCAAACTCAATTAAACATGAACCCGATGGACTTCAGTAATTCGGCCCCTTCACCCAGACGCCCCGAGAGAGATTTTTGTTTGCATATATGGGTATTAACACTACCAGGCTCCTATGACTCACTGTCGGCTCAATAGCGTCATCTCCTAGGGTTAGAATTTCGTACCAGAGCTGTCCGGACCATGAAAGGGTTAAAGACTTGTCTGGTGTCGTGGGAGTGAAGTGAATGAGGTCAGTAGGGTAAGTGTGTTGTGGTGTGAGGAAGCTGCATTACAGAGAGTGCAGAGTGGAATGTTGGTGAGATGTATTTTGTGCTGGGAATAAAGGTGAGAAAGGGTTATGGCCACATCGTAGTCTGGCAAAGGTGAACTCGTATCTCTCTTGAAAATGAAGTTTCTGTGGAATGACCATCTGGGCGCAGGGGGTACGAGTGCCAAGGGAAAAGACGGCAAACGGGGGAAGGGTGGTGGCGGGAAAGGAATGGAGTTGTTAGGAGACGGTGTTAGCATCAGGGGAAGGGACACGAGACGCTGTGGTTGGGATACGGTGTTTTAGGGCCAATTCAACAGCTATTTTGTTTGCTTCTCAAGAATAAGAATCTCAAACATAAGCTTCACTGGGAAGTTATGAAGCTCACTATTGATTCTACGATAACTCTTTGATTAATGTCCACGTTAACAGTTCCTGAGTTAGCTAACATTACCACTAAAAGTGACTGTAGATGCGGAAACAGGAGCACGAGCCTCATTAGTTATCATCTTAACAAATAAATCAGTGACTTTGGAAGCTGTTTAATGACTGGAAAAGGAGGGTATAGGCTGGATATGCCGGTACGTGCCTGGGTAATAGTTGCAGGCTGAGAGGAAGACGTTGGTCGAGGGTGATTGGTGTGGAAAGGGTTGCAGACTGAAGCTAGAGAGACGTAAATTACACCCTTGAATCCGTCTGCAGCTTTGTTTATTCTAGCTACTTCTACACGACCTTTTGCAGATACCTCTCGTAATGAATGGTTAAAGAAGGCTGTATCAAATTCCAACACAGTCTCTCTTCATGAAAAAAAGAAAAAAAAAAAACTAGTGGTATCAAGCGGGAAAAAAATGGAGGTGAAGGAATTATAGATGCAATAGATGCTGAACGGGGAATGTAGGTTGCAGACTGGGAATATGTTCTGATGGAGTGGAGGAGGAAGACGTTGTGAGGAAGGGGGGGGAGGAAGGTACTGTGAGGAAGGAGGGGGGGAAGGATGGCGTTTTGAGGAGGGGGGGGGGAAGGCGCTGTGAGGATGGGAGAGGTTTTAGGTTGGGGATAGAAGGGTTGTAAACTGAGGATGGGAGTTCTGAAAGGTGTTTGTTGAGAGAGAGAGAGAGAGAGAGAGAGAGAGAGAGAGAGAGAGAGAGAGAGAGAGAGAGAGAGAGAGAGAGAGAACATAAGTACATAAGAAGAGAGGATAACTGCAGTAGGCCGGTTGGCCCATGCTAGGCAGCTCCTAGAAGAGTAACTGAACTACTAGAATGAGATAAGGATAGCAAAGAAGAAGGCTCTCCCCCGCCCTCCAAACCCTCCAGCCGAAGCCGGCAGGAAAAAGTCAGAAAGAACACCACGCCGTATAGAAAAACTGGCGTGGACATTTTACAGGAAAGTGTGAAAGGAGAATAGAGACTATCACAGTGTAACCTGAAAAGGAAAAATTATGAATTAGTATTGGTTATAAGATTTTCTTTTTCTATATCCACCCCTTATTAGCCATATGCTTATCTAGCCTATGCTTGAAACTCTCAATGGAAGAGGCAGCAACTACTTTACCAGGTAGCTTATTCCATTCGTCTACTACTCAATTACCAAACCAATTTCTACCTATTTCCTTACTGAAACGGAATTTTTCTAGTTTGAAACCATTATTTCTAGTTCTATCCTGTATGCTCACTTTAAGTACCTTGCTGATATCTCCCTTATTTATACCCTTCATCCACTTAAACACCTCAATTAAGTCTCCCCTTACTCTACGCCTCTCTAGCGAATGCAGACTTAGTCTTTTCAGTCTGTCTTCATATGACAGAGAGAGAGAGAGAGAGAGAGAGAGAGAGAGGAATACTAATTTATAAAGAAAGTTGCTGACTATACGAAATGCTTGTGACAGACGAAAAAGAAAGGGGGGAGCGAGGGGTGTGAAGATCTAGAGAAGGGTAAAAGGGGGGAGAAGGAAATAGTTCGATGTGAGAAGGGAAAGCAAGGGGAAGCCAATGGGAGTAGAGGGAGGAGTTGCAAATTGGACAATGGGTATTAATGGGTGGGATTTGGGATATTAGGGGAGAAGGGGAGGAACGATAGGGAGACGTGTTGGCGAGACTGGAAAGATATTAATAGAAAGGGGAAGGAGGTTATACAATGAGGAAGAAGGGTAAGTAGGGAGGAGGAAAAGGAGGAAGTACGCAGAGAGGAAGACAAGATAATGTGGAGAAAAGTTGCAAGGAGGAACAAAAGATAGGAGGAGGATTAGATGTGGAGGAGGACAAGGTTTATGTAAGAAGGAAGAAGGATAAGCAAGAAGGAATACGAAGTACAGGTAGGAAGGAGGAAGAGGGGTGGACTGGACGATGAAAAAAAAAAAAAATGATTCTAATTAACGTTTGACGATTTTACTCAGAATAAACACCATACGTGGTTAAAGGTCTATGCTTTTTGAACCCCTTCAGTCCGGTGACGTTTCAGTAAGTTTTTCCTACCTCCAAGCGATTTTATTCGGCTTTCGGAAAACCCTCTTGTAGTGGGGTAGTTAACGATGGCCATAAAAACCCTTCGAGTTTAAAAATTCCCTCAATATAACGAGCAAGGTCATCTGGAGGGCGGAATAATAAAATACAAAATAAGGTCTGAATAACAAGATACAATATATGTCACGAACTGAAGGCTTTATTATGCATATACATTTTCATTATTTAGTGCATAACTTTACCCAGGTAAGAATTAATGTGAATAATTTAACTGTGTCTCGTACTCACATCGTTGCAGTGGATTTTTCTTCCTGGATAATGGAGTGCTGTCCGATATATCCCAAAAAATGTCCGATATAGTGAGGACACGGTTACTTGCGATTCAAGCTTTTGTTACCTTGTGTCAAATAGTTAGACTTTACCCTAGATGGAAAAAAAGGCAGGTGGAAAAGCAATTATATATATATATATATATATATATATATATATATATATATATATATATATATATATATATATATATATAAAATCCGCTGGAAGAGAAGCGATTTGAAAAAAAAAGTGGAAAAACGAAACAGGCAAAAATCAGGTGACGCAGAAAGTGAAAGAGAGGTCAAATACATGTGCCAAAAATCTGACTGAAAATACAAATGGAAAAATTGCAAGCAAAAAAAAAAAAAAAAGTAGATGGAAAAAACAGGCATATATAACGCAGAGTGTCCAGGCATCTCAAAATGATCGGATCTTGAATTTGGCTCTCTTTTGTATTGTTTTTTTTTTTTCTTGGAAGGAACGGTTTGCGGGCTCCTGGCTTTTGGTTCCTTCTTTCTTGCATAAAAAAAAAAAGGCAAAAAGATGATACATAAAAGAAACGGGATAAAAAAAAAAAAGTACATATAAAGGAGACAAAAAGAAAATGGTCGAAAAATAAGCTGAAAAATGGGCAAACGAAAAAGATGTACAATAGGGCGAGGAAAGAGAATGCGGGTGATAAACTACAAAAAAAAAAAAAAAACTTAAGCAGCTGAAAAAGAACATTAAAAAAAAAAAACAGCTAAAAAAAAAAAAAATTGAAAACAGAAGAGAATGAAAAAAGCGGCAGATGGAAATGATGCAGCAGAAAGTGAAAAAATAAGCTTAAAAAACAGGCGAAAGAAGCAAGCAGAAAAAGCTGGAAAAAGTGGAAAAAGTTCACACAAAATTAGCAAGTGAAAAAAAGCAAAAGATTCCGAAAAAGGGGGAATGAGAATGGTAGGGGAAATGGGCTGCAAGTAAATGAAAGGGTGGTGGCGTGGAAGGAAAAGGTAAGCGATCTTAAATGAGTGGGAAGGGAAGAGGTGTTAGTGGGGAAGGGAATGGGAATGTGGGTGGAAGAAGGGCCGGTGTTAGAGGGGTGAAAAGGGCTGTAGAGGGGAGACAGGGGGTTAAGGCAATGGCTATACTGAGGAGGGAAATCAGAGAAAATAAGAGGTGCTTGTGGAAACGGTAGGTATAGGGAATTGAAAGGGAAGTGAGGGGAAATGGACAAATATACAGAGGGAAAAAAGTGAAGGAATAAAAAGAAAATGAGTGTATATAAGTTTTTTTGCTTTTCTTAGAGAGAGAGGGAGAGAGAGAGAGAGAGAGAGAGAGGACACTGGATTCAAGATGTTAAACGTTACAAAACTGTCTGATTTTTGCCTGACTGAAAAAAAAAAACTAAGTAATCAGATTGAAAGGATTAAAACAGTGGGGTGGACAATGTAGGGTCAGCTTAGGGGAGGTAAAGATAATATAAAGGAAGAAGGGGAGGGGAGGAGGGGAGAAAGGGAGGGAAGGGAGATAGGGTAACAGCTGGGAAGGGAAGGAGAGAAAGCAAGGAGAGAATGAAAAAACGACTTCTGGATTTTCAAGAAGGGAAGGAAAAAGAGGGAAAGAGAAGGGTGGATGGCGTATGAAGAGAGAAGGGGTGTAAGAAAAACAGTAAAAAAATATCTGATGTGAGAAGGAGAGTAGGAAAAAGAGTAAAATGAATTTGTGGGGTATAAGAGGATTTGGGAAGAACTAGTGTGAAAAAAGGGGGGGTGGGGACAAGGGAAAGTTCCAGCCATCATTAGGGCCCATACTACTAGCTATACGACAGCATAGTGTGTGTGTGTGTGTGTGTGTGTGTGTGTGTGTGTGTGTGTGTGTGTGTGTAAATTACGTAATCGGACTGAAGGAGACAAAGTAGACAGAAGCTAGCAGTGATTTCAGGGGATAGTTCTTTCACCTAAACTTGGCCTAAATTTTCCTTCTTAGCAGCATCTTTCACGCGACTCAGTAACAGAAAGACAATTTTACGGCTTCATGTGTTTTTTCGTAGCACTGTTTCGTGACTACCATCCTATTCTAGTATTAATCTCTTGCCACTCAGCACTCAAGATGCAGAGATGGCAATTTTAGGTCAAGTTAAAGTGGATAGAGTACAGTTCAGATTTCCACGTATTTATATCTAATTTTAATGAGTGGATGCATTCTCTATGGTTTTAAAGATTACATAGCTCCTCTTCCTAAGCGATTTAGTTTTTGCCCGTTTTACCTACATATCCTCCCTAATGTCTGTGATGTGATGTCAATAGTGCTTAATATAAAAGTACAAAAATGGCCAAGGAGAACTAGGAAAGCGATTGTTTAGTACAAAAACAGACAAATGTGCCAAGTCATAGAGAATACGAAGTGTGTTCAACAAGGCTCATTAACAAATATTTAATGAAAGTGCCAAAGAATACGTAAAGAAAACGCATAGGATTAAAAAAAAAAACTACTGAGAGCCCATAAACAGATATAAACCTGCCTTTAAAGATATTATTATTATATTTAAAAGATATTATTATTAAATGTTCATAAAAAAGTACCAAAAAATTATATTCAAAACATTACGAAATTCCACACAAAAAAGACGAATAAAAAAGAAATTCACCCCAATATTTTAAAATGTGTTGAGGAATACGTTCAGGGAAGGAATATTTGCAGAGAGGGGGTCGCTGGGGAGAGGGATTGTTGCAGGAAGGAGAATAAAAATTTGAGAGGGCATGAGCAGAGGGGCAGGGGCAGGAGGCTAAAATATTGATAAGCGTAAAGGCTGAGAGGGGAGCATATATTAGCAAAGGGGGAGGAAGGGGAGGGGAGGGGAGAGAGAGGGAAGAAAGAAACAGAGAGGGAGGTGGCGGGAAGCAGTTATAGATTGAGGGGAAATAGGAAGGCAGGGAGAAATCTATTGGATGAGATAGAGGGTAGGAAGAATAGAGGGAGAGAGGGTAGAATGGAAGGCAGAGGGGTAGAAGGGAGGTAGGATGGAAGGTACGGGGTGGGAAGGAGAGACTGAGTAAGATAGAGGGAGAAAGAGAGGGAGGACAGAGACAGAGAGGGTAGGATGGAAGATGGGGGACAGTTGTTGGGGAAGGGAGAAGAGGTGCTGGGAGAGGTGTGTACTTGGATGAGGGATCGAATTTATAATCACTCTTGAAAATTACGTTGGGAATACGACTATTAATACACTTACCTTCAATCTCGTACAGTTACATACTTAGCACTTCTTAACCTGATGATATCTTACAAAAACAAACTCCATGGAAATTATTTATCAGAATGGGAAGGGGTGGGGAGCCGATGCGGGGGTGGAGGAGAACAGAGGGGATGGGAGGAAGGTGGCTGTTCAGTGGAGAAGGAGGCAGAGGGACAAAGAGGACAGTTCTGGGGCAGGGAAAAAGGTGGAAGGGAAGGATGCTACCTGTAGTAGGAGAGGAGCAGGGATGGTTTAGATGGGGTAACGGAGAATGCAGAGGGTGCCAAAGAAAGGTGTAGAGGGGACGGGGGAAGGTGGTGAGGGGGCGAGAGGGAGGGTGAAGTGGGGGCAGGAAGGTGCAGAAGGGGTGGGGAACGGTGTAGAAGGTACGGGAAAAGTGGGGTCCAAGGAAAGGCAGTTACTTATGGAGAAAGAGAACAGAAGGAATGATAGGCTGAGAGGAATGTACCTGGACCTGGTGAAAGAATAGGAGTGACGGGAATAGTAGTTATGTGAGGAGAAGAGGAGACTAGGGGTGAAGATAGGACTGGTGTAGAGAGGTCTGGAAAAAGGATGGAAGAGAAGAGAGACGAGAGAAACTGAGTAGGGAGAGAGATATCCAGAGAGAGGGTGGTAGGAAGGAGGACTGGTTGAACATCGGTGTTATGTTGAACTGGCCTACATACTGGATGGGTGATGATTTAGGTTTGGGAAAAGGAGGGGCAGGAAACCTGTGAGCGTGTTTCGAAAGGTGAAAATATATACGGTACACATTAATAACTTGACTAGCTTGGAGATGCAGGACTACATCTTTACAAACACCAAGTAACACTCGGGGACCGCAACACGTGCACCCTTCAATCGGTCGAAGGGCCCAAAACTTGACATTGATCTGTGACCTTAGCTTTTGACCTTCCTGTTCTGGAAATCGAATCACATCATCCCTGTCGGACCCTTATGCCTTCCATAATGTTTAATTAAGTCGGATTAAACAGTCTGAGCTGACCTTGCCATGTGAGCGTGACCTCTGACCAGTTGCTATCAAAATCGAAGCACTTTATCCTTGTCGGACCCTCAACCATTTCTACATATCTAGTTAAAATCGGATGGAAAATGAGTTATACTGTTCACAGAGACAAACACACATTTTATAGATACCGATGTATTTGTGTGTGTGTGTGTGTGTGTATATATATATATATATATATATATATATATATATATATATATAAACAGTATATATATATACAGTATATATATATATATATATATATATATATATATATATATATATATATATACATACAGTATATCTATATACAGTATATATATATATACATACAGTATATATACAGTACATAACCTGTATATATATATATATATATATATATATACAGTATATATATATACTGTATATATATATATATATATATATATATATATATATATATATATATATATATATATATATATATATATATATCTATATATATAAAAACACCGTTCTGACAGTTAAAAATATGTAAACTGCCAAGACAGGAAGCAAGGCAGGAAGGAGAGAGAAGGAGGAAAAAACCAATCTACACAGCCATGGACTCCTGTTACCATAATGCATCAGCAATTTTACACGCATTTCCCAAAACGGTTCGCTCATCTCCCCCTCCTTAGCATATACACGACGAAACTGCCGCCTCCCCCCCCACACCACGCCACGCCACTCGCCCTCATATGCACCGGAAAAATGCTGCTTGGGCCAGAGCGAGACCGCCAGCAACACCGTGTGAGAGTTTGGCTGCTGATGTGACCCGGATGTTCCCGGACATTTTCTGGCTTCTTTTTACCTTCATCCTTTCTCCTTTGGTTTCTTGGATGTCTGCTTAGTCCTCATTTCTTTAAACCTATTCTCCTGCTCCTCCTCCTTCTACTAACCTATTCTCCATCTCCTCCTCCTCCTACTCGTACACTTCTATTTCTTTCCCTCTTCTTCTCGTTATGTTTCAGATCCCCTCCACCTTCTCCTCCTCCTCCTTTAGTATAATAACTTTTTTCTTATCCTCTCTCATTTTCCTTCCCTTCCTTCTCCTCTTCCTCCCCCTCCTCCTCCTCCTCCTCCTCTTCCTCCTCCTCCCTCCTCCTCCTCTTCCTCCTCCTCCTCCTCTTCCTCACAATCGGTGGTGGCAACAACTTCTCGCGTCAAATTGTTGGTGCGAGTGCTGCGTGACGCCATTACTGTAAACAAGCCAGCCGGGCGGGACGTGGACAGCAGCCAGGGCTATTTCTCGCTCGCCTGACGTATTTCTCGCCGACTTGGGCTATTTTTGTTATGATGTTGGTTTTTATTTTATTCCATCTTTTTCTTGCCGTCTTTATGCCTTTACAGATCTTTGGGTGGTGGTGGTTGGTGTGGTGGGGGTGGTGGTGGTGAGGAGGGTTGTGGTGGTGATGGTGGCAGTTTTGGTGTTGTTGTTGTTGATGATGATGATGAAATGATGCCTTGCTATTTTATTGCTCGCATGGCGTATTTCTCGCCTTACTGGGCTAGTTTTGTTTCTGATTTTTTATTCTACTGCCCTAGGATTTCGGTGGATAGGCAGCTTTTCCTTGAATTTTCTTGCAATAGTTTTTTTTTTTTTTTTTGCTTTCTTGTTCTATCACTCATGACAAATTTCGCTTTGTTCATTCTTTTTATATTTGGGATGAAGCTAACTGGGAGATTGTCTTGGTGCACTGTATATGATTTTCTTATTTTCTTTGAGGTACAGGGAAGACATGGAGCTTTTTCTTTGTTTTTTTCTTTTGTTTGATTTACAGAGACAAAGGAGCTTTTTTTTATTTTTTTTATTTTTTTTTTTTTGCCTTACCGTAGGGATTTTTTTTTTTTTTTTTCACTTCTTTCTTGAGGGAAGGTGAGAGCTTAATGCCCCGCCATTTTCTCGCACACGTGATGGATTTCCCGCCTTCCTTCGCTGGCTCTAGTTTGTTCATTTTAACTCACTCACATACACTCTCCTCGTCAGTTTCTCACCCTCCATCCTCTCTACATGGCCAAACCACCTCAGTGTGTTCCTCCTAACGCTTCCTATCACAACCACATCCACACCACAATGCTCCTTTATATCCTCATTTGTCAGCCTGTTTTGTCATTTTGAGGAGTATTTCTCGTGGCACAGTAGCATCATTGACAGTTCTACGGCTCCACATCCTTACCACAGCACTGCTTCGTGACTAGCACCATATTCCAGGGATAACCTCTTCATACGGTTCAGTGGCAGAATAGGACATTACGACTTACACTCCTTCCCAAGTACTTCTTCGTGACTAGCTCCATATTTTAGGCTCAATAGCAAAATCAGACGATACTACGACTCTACATCCTTCACTTACTTCCCTGGGGCTATTATCATGTTTTGTTTTTATTCTGTTGTTCCAAATCAATGACAGAATAAGACAGAACTACAGCTATTCTAAACTTCCAACGACTTCTTCGTGACTAGCATTATATTCTAGTGTTAATCCCCTGTTACTAAGGCAGAGAGATGAGAGTTTTAGGCCAGGTTAAAAGATGACATTGTGGCCAGTTTAAGGTGGACAGAGTATTGTTAGGTTTGGGTACTTGCGCCTTGCCTTTTCTCTTTTTCTTTTTCTTTTTTATTTCTAGAGGGGTAGGGGGATGCAGGGGAACTTTCTTGGGTATTCTTCTGCCTTTTATTACACCTGTGAATGTGTGGACGTGAATGATGAGAAGAGTTGGAAATGAGGTGGACAAAGAGCAACTTCTACCAAATAGTTGAGAAAAAAGTAGACTGATTATTAAAGACTATTTAAAAGGAATGACATCAGCAGAGTGGTAATAAACAGAGTTGGGTTGGATGGTACAAATTAGTGATAATTACAGCAAAAAAAATAAATAAATAAATAAATAAATAATAATAATAATAATAATAACAACCATTCATTATACACACAAAAAACATTAAGTCGTCAGGGCTAGCCACGTACTACAACTACAAGTATTATCGCTATTACTATACCGTGTTTTTTCAAACCTGACAAAGACCAGTTCAGTTGATGGTCAAGTGAAGTCGGACTGGAGGGCAGACTGACTAGTAACCAAGGAGACTCTTTCCTATCTCATAACGAAGGATCATTGGATTTCATGCCTTAGTACTGAGGTTGTGTGCGTGGCCTAATTCCACCAAAACACAAACGACTATAGGCCTACTACTACTGCTGCTTCTGTCACTGTACTCATCATCATCATCATCATCATCACCATCATCATCATCATCATCATCATCACCATACTTCATCTTACTCTACTTATCCTGTAATCACCATCATCGCCATCATCCTACTCTGCTTATCCTGTCCACACCCATCTGATCCATCTCTCCCTTCCTCCCTGTTTCTCCCCTGCCCTATTCTCCCCTTTTCTAAATCCCCTCTTCCATCATCCCCCTCCCTTCCTCCCTCATTTCCCCTCTCAATAAGCCCCTCTCTCCCCTTGCCCCTCCCCTCATCTCGGAATATTGAAGCCTAAACACTAAAGAGGGGAGGCAGGTCGTTTTATGAAGGAGGCCGGCGAAATTGGGAAGGGAAAAAGGAGGAAAACTTAAGAAAAACAGGGAAAAATAAGACAAAAATGGATGCAAAGGAAAACACACACCAGCAGACGTAATGGATCTTTTTTAGGCTTTTTTTCTGTTTTTTTTTTTCCTTTTTTTGACAAGTCTATGGCTATGACTTTGACTTTGAAGGGATTATTTGACTTTAACCTTGAAGGGATTATTTAACTTTGACCTTGAAGGGAATATTTAACTGTGACGAAGGGATTATTTGATTTTGACCCTGAAGGGATTATTTGACTATGACCTCGAAGGGATTATCTGACTTTGACCTTGAAGGGATTATTTGACTTTGACCTTGAAGGGAATATTTAACTTTGACCTTGAAGAGATTATTTACCTTTGACCTTTAAGGGATTAGTTGACTTTGACCATGAAGGGATTAGTTGACTCTGACCTTTAAGGGATTAGTTGACTTTGACCTTGACGGGATTACTTGACTTTGACCTTGAAGGGATTATTTGACTTTGACCTTGAAGGGATTATTTGACTTTGACCTTGAAGGGATTTACTTAACTTTGACCTTAAAGGGATTATATGACCTTGACCTCGAAGGGATTATATAACTCTGACCTCTGACTAATTGTTATCAAACTGGAATCACTTCATCTTAATCTTGCCTTCAAGCCTTTCATCAATTTATCTATATCGGATTAAAGCTATGTATGTTGGGCTTGTGCGACCTTGACCTCTGACCTATTATTCTGAGACAATAGATCAGCTCCTGGAAAGACCTTCAACCCCTCCACCAAGTCATGCCCAAATCTGACCAGAATTTGTATAGCTATTTTGCTCATAAAATAACAAACAGAATGACACACGCCGAGCAAAAGATAAACTTTTCACTATCGCTTGCGGGGGTGTAAAACAGAAAATAAAACCGTAGAGTAAGAAAAAAAATCCGAAAGAGAAGCCAAAAAAAAAAAAGTGATGTTAATAAATGAAGCTAAGTTAGACAATTTTAAAACTGGTTAGAACAGGTTTTAAAATGAAAGAAATTAAACATGAAGAAAAGCTTTAAAAATGGCTGAAAACAGGAGGAAATTCTGAGGGGAGGAAAGGAAGAGAAAATATGGGGAAAATAACAAAACAAAAAGGGGAGAGATAAGGGGAGAACGAGGAAAGGAAATTACATGACAGAGAGAGAGAGAGAGAGAGAGAGAGAGAGAGAGAGAGAGAGAGAGAGAGAATTTTCCATATACATCAACAAGAGGAAGCCCAGTTGCAACCATCCCTATCTTATTTGTCTTCTTTGTCATTAAGTTTGTGAATGAGTAAGAAAGCGATTGAATAAGAAAGAGAGAGAGAATGAGTGAGAGATGGAGTGAAAGAGTGGGTGAAAGATGGAGTGTGAATGAGTCAAACTGAATGAATGAGAGAAGTGAGTGAGTGAGTGAGTGAGTGAGTGAGTGAGTGAGTGAGCGACATTAAAACCATCACTGCAGAAAACTTACATCTTCTCAAATTTGGATGCACACACACACACACACACACACACACACACACACACACACACACACACACACACACACGAGAGAGAGAGAGAGAGAGAGAGAGAGAGAGAGAGAGAGAGAGAGAGAGAGAGAGAGAGAGAGAGAGAGAGAGAATGGGACAGAAAGAGATACAGAGAAAGTGTACGATAGCTGAAGTGAGGGGGAGAGAGGAAGTGAGGGGGAGAGAGGAAGCGACAGGTGAGAGACAGGTAAGGGAGAGGGGAGGTTGTGATTGCTCTTTGCCCCTCTCCCTCTCTCCCTGCATTTTGCGAAGACATCTCCCTGACACTACCTGACTCGCCCTTTGATCAACCACCACCAATAAATACACACACACACACACACACACACACACACACACACTGGAATCTCGTCAACTTTTCCCTATGAACTGCTGCAACTGTCTTCGCTTACGGCTAATTTCCTCGATACGGGTGGTCAAGAGGGACGCCTTCACGTGGTGGCACCGATATGACTGGGCGGAAGAAGTGCCCGGTTATGCAAACGTGTTTCAGTTACTTCTTTAACCCCTGAAATGAGGACTGGGGACTCCAAGAGAAGGGCAACTTAGCTTTTACTTAGAACAACAATAACAACTACTACTATTACTACTGATGCTGCTGCTACCACCACTATCACTAAGAAGATGAATTAGTATCAGTATTTTGGCCAGTTAGTTATATGAAATAAGATACAAAAGGACGAAAAACAAGGGCTATGTTGAAAATAAGCATAGTCGAGCCGTTCCGAATTCATGAGTTGACACGGCAGACGAATCCAGTGTGTGTGTGTGTGTGTGTGTGTGTGTGTGTGTGTGTGGCGCGGACTGGAGCAGAGTAACAATTTCCGGGTTAAGGAGGGTTTAAAAGTGACGTGGGAATATTTATCCTGCTTTTGGAAATTCATCACCAAATTCTTGTCTGCGCCCAACTGCAATATATGAAAACGCTTCGAAGCTCCGGGGTTGTAAATGAATTCTTCCTGCTCGCTCGCTCTCTCGGATTTCTCTCTCTCTCTCTCTCTCTCTCTCTCTCTCTCATATTACCTTTCTTTTCACCCCTTCCTCTCCACTCGCTCCGCACAACCTCCCCCTCCCTTTCTCCCCAGCCCACCCTCTCTCCCTTCAACCCACCCCTTTTCCTCCCCCTCCCTCTCCCCCCCTCCATCCAGATATAGCATTCCAGGTATAAGAAAAATATATCAACGAAAAAAAAATAGAGAAAAAAATAGAGGAGATTGTCCCGATATCCACCACGCCAGAAGCCGATATGGAGAAGGGGAAAAAAGTTACGGAAAAATGAAAAAAAAAATATATATAAAAATGGCGGCTGAAAATGAAGAGAAGCTTAGTTTTGGTGGTGAGAGGGGTGGATGTGTATCTCTCTCTCTCTCTCTCTCTCTCTCTCTCTCTCTCATATTTATGCGTCCTCAGTATCAACTCTCTTTCCTTCCTTCAATCATTCTCTGTCTTTTTTCCTGTCATTCTTATCGCGTCTTCTCTCCCCAGGCGTCTCCCTCTCTCCCTCCCTCTCTCTCTCTCTCTCTCTCTCTCTTTCCTCCATCCCGCTTCCCTCCCATTCCCTCCCTCTCCTTCCCACTCTCTCCCTCTATCACCTTTCTCTCTCCCTCTTCCTTCTACTTCTTTATTTCCTTTCTTTCCTCCCCGTTTACCGTCCACATTCTCCCTTCCTTCCTTCCTTCCTTCCCTCTCTATTCCGACTTTTATTCCATTCTATTCTTTCCTACTTCCCTCGTTCTCCTTCTCCTCCTCACCTCTCTCATTCCTTCCTTCCTTTCCCTTTATTCCATCCTTTTCCTCCTATCTCCCTCCTTTCGTCCATTCTTTCCTTCCCTCACCTTTGCTCTATGCTTCTCTCATCCTTTTTTCCTTCCTTCCTTCCTCCTTTCCTCACTCTTTCTTTTCTCCCTCCCTCCCTCACTTCCTTCCTTCCTCGTATTCCTCCTCCTTCTTCTCTAACCCTTATTTTTCCTCCTTCCTTCCTTCGCCTGTCTTCTCTTACGCCTTCCTCCTCCTGCACCTCCTATCGATTTCTTACATGTTTGTCTCATCCCTGTTTCTTAACTTTCATTTATGCTTTACAATGCTCTATTTTTTTTCTTTCGTTATCATTCACCTTTTATTCTCTCTCTCTCTCTCTCTCTCTCTCTCTCTCTCTCTCTCACTCCTTCGCAAGTTTCGTTTGCCGAGGCCGCCCTACCCGATACAACGTTTGAAAATAAACATATAGATTAGAGAGAGAGAGAGAGAGAGAGAGAGAGACAGACAGACAGACAGACAGACAGAGACAGACAGACAGACAAAAAAAAGAATAATATGTGATGAAAACATGATTGTGTGCCACATGTAAAAACCAAAAAAGAAAATAATAAAGAAAAACGAAAAGAAAATACAATACAAAGGGTGGAAACAGGAAATAGGACTACGAAAAAATAGGAAAAAAGGAAGATGGAAGAATGACTAAAGAAAAATGGATGAGTGAACGAAAAAATAAATGAAGGACAGAACGGAAGGAAGAAGGGAGGAAGGAAAGACGAAGAAAAGATAAAAAAAATGATAAAACAAAGCAAGATATGAAAGGAGTGAAGGAAGGATACTTGAAGGAAGGAACAGGGAAGGAAAGGTTGGAGGAGTAAAAGGAGGAATGACTAAGAATGAAGGAACGAAGGGAGGACTGGTGAAGGAAGGAAGATGGAGTGAAGGAAGGAAAGAAGAATAAAGGAAGGAGAATGCGACAGCAAGGTAAGAAAATGCTGAAATAAAGGACTGGATAAGTATGAAGGAAGGAAAAAGGAAGGAAGGAAGGAAGGAAGAAGCAAAACCCTCCGGCTGAATGACAGGGAGGTAAGAGGAAGCTGAGTGAAGATGCCAATTTGTTGATGTAGGAAAGACAGGAGAGGGAGTGTGGGAGGGAGGAGAGGAAGAGTGTGAGTGGGGTGAGAGAGGAGTGAGTGGGCGGGAGAAGAGTAAGAAAGTCGGTGAGAGAGAGAGAGAGAGGGGGGGGGGTTAGGCACAAGGGTATGAGAGTGGAAGGTAGCAAAGCAGGATAAAGAGAATACATGAGGAAACTGAGTAAGAGAAGAAAGAGAGACAGAGGAAGAAAGAAAGAAAGAGAGGAGAAAGCGGGAGGGAGGAAAGTATGAGGGAAGAAAATGGGAAGGAAGAGAGTAAGAGGGGACAGAATGGGAAGTAAGAGATTAAGAAGAAAGAGTGGGATAAGAGAGAGCACTAAATGAGGAAAGAGTAGTGACAGAGTGGGTAAAAAACGTAGGAAGGAAAATAGATAAAACAGAGAGATGAGAGAAAGGATAGAGAAAAGGTCGAAATCATGACTTAGGTACAAAAACTATCCTTACCTAACGATCTCTATCTTCTTGGTAATGCTGCTCTAACAAGACAGGTTGGTAAAAGAAACGTGTTGAAGGAGTGTGTGTATATATATAAATAAATAAATAAATAAATATATATAAAAAAAATATATATATATATATATATATATATATATATATATATATATATACACAATATATATATATATATATATATATATATATATATATATATATATATATATATATATATATATATATATATATATATATATATATATATATATATATATGGCTAGAAATGCAAAATGAATGAGAAAGAGATGTATGAAAGTAGAGGAAGCTATGGAACTGACAAGAGACCGAAATGGATGGATGGATATTGAGAAGAGATGCACATGACAAGGGTACAACCCAACTTGGTAGTCGATAGAATGACTATCCCTCACGTTTATGTGATGTATAACTTAAAAAAAGAGTATTATGAAGAAGAAGCATTTTCGTTGACCACGTAACATTCGTTGGAAAAAAAAAATCAGCCAACGTAACCATCAACTGCCGTAACAGTCAAAAGAACAATAAAGATGGAATACCTTTTTTCTGCTGGCCCTAATTATAAGCATGATATTTATCGGTCTCTGAGGTGTATGAGGTCTCTGACGTGCACTGTAATGTCTGATTCTGATACTCACTGCCCTAGCCAGCTTTGAACATGCCTGTGCTTGTGCTCTTCAGTTCGATAATAGCACTCAGGGATTCATATCTGCTCTCAGCTGAATAAAATTTTCTCTGGTGTTAGCTAGAAGAGAGTACTATAGCCATCCCAACGAGAGGTTAAGAGTGTACCGGCATTCACAATCAGGTTCCATTATCTCACTCTCAGGTGAATGTAATCCCCTATTGTTATCATGAACAGAATGCTGGAGTTGTGCCGAGTATTAGAGGGTTAATCGGTGGACAGACATGGATGTACTCGTACCTGGTGTTGGGGTGGCTATAACATCCCATTTGGGAATAAAGGATCACTTACCTATATTGATAATGTTTTTGGTGGAGCTCTACATCACTCCTACTCCCAGTCTACTTCCTCCCTCTCACTCATCATTTCCAACTTCCCTCTCCCACTCCAACTCTTTCTCCCATCTCCCCACTTCTCATTTTCCACTCCTACTCCCACTCCTCATCCCCAGCTTTCCAGTACCACTACTTCCTCTATTTATACTCCCCACTGTCCACTCCTCTTCATCCTTTTCCCCCTCCTTTTCCTCCTCCTCTTCCTCTTCCTCCTCCTTCTCCTCCTCCTTCTCTTCCTCCCCCTCCTCCTCCTCCTCCTCCTCCTCATCATCATCATCATCATCATCATCATCATCATCATCTCATCACCCTAATCAACATTATCATAATCATCATTCTCATCCTCATCCTCATTATCACCATCATCATCACCATCACCATAGTCTAAGCTTTGTCTTCCTCCTCCTCCTTCTACTCCTATCCTCCTCTTCTCCTTCTTCCTCCTCCCACTCCTCCTCCTCTCCCCGCCACCCCGACAGCGTCAATCCGCGTCAAATAAGATGGATCGAGTCACCATTTTAATAACGCATAATATATCCCGGTCCGCCTCTTCCTCTCAGGTTACAGCGCTATTCTCTCTCTCTCTCTCGCTCTCTCTCTCTCTCTCTCCAATTAATACACCTTTTCTATTCTTCGTCCTCTCCCTACTCCCATCTCTCTCTCTCTCTCTCTCTCTCTCTCTCTCTCTCTCTCTCTCTCAAACTTGCATCACATACAAGTAACTGTTCCTTCCATTCTCTCCACCGACTTTCTTTCAAGAGCGCCTACTATATATATTCTTTTCACATCAACTCTGCCTAGATTTTCGTCCCTTTGCAGCTTATTTCACGTACCTCAGTGGCTGAAAAAGACAATACTTCACTAGACCTACATTATTCCTGAGATTCATGATCAACCCTTTAACTCTGGGCTTTTCCCTGCTCAATATGTCTGAAGTTAGAATGTTTAGAATGTTACAGTTGTCTCGACCATGAAGAAGTTAGTATTGAAACACTGAGGGGAAAATTTTATCTGGGGAAGTTTAAGAGGTTGGGTATAATGATTTTACGAAAGCCAGCCACCAAGACAGACCCTGACACATATAAGAATTCAGTAGTATAGAGAATGCTAAGATTATTTTACTTTACTATGGCCTACGATGGAAAATGAGATGATGATGATGATGATGATGATGATGATGATGATGTAAATATTGGTACCTTTTTTTTTTTTTTTTCATTTTTTAGTATGGAAAAAATGCCACGGTTTCCCAGTCCTTATAGAGAAATACAAATACTATACCTCAAATGTTAACTGCTTCTCTACGGTAACTATTTTCTGTTATGTACTTATTACCTCCAGACGATTTTATTAAACTTAAGATCTCGTACTGAAGGGGTTAATGAAGCCTATATTCAACCCTTTCAGTAAAAAAAAAAAAAAAAATCTTCCCTAAGATAGGTCAAATTGTCCAGTCTTAACAAGAATAAAACAGGAATTACATCGTCGAGATAAATGTGGGTGACTCAAGGAAAATGGATGGTTGAGAGTGACTGATAATGTGGGTGATTTAAAGAACATGGATGGTTGAGAGTGACTAAGAATGTGGGTGACTCAAAGAACATGGATCCTTGAGAGTGACCAAGAAAGTGGGTGACTCAAAGAACATGGATGGTGGAGACTGACTAAGAATGCAGGTGACTCAAAGAACATGGATGGTTGAGAGTGACTACGAATGTGGATGACAAAGAAAATGGATGGTTGAGGGTGACTGAGAATAATTTACTTTACTGTCTCTGTCGTGAGTGATGTATGGCCTCTCTTTACTTTTTGTTCCCCCAGACGATAAGGAGGATCCAGCCTCAATTTCTGTGGAAGCTGCGATATGGCGGAAGATATCTCAGTGTTTGGCTCTTTTTACTTGACCTTTTGTTGTACTGATAGGGGTGGTGGGTGGAGGAGAGGGAGGCAACATCATAGTGGAGACAGTGCAAGCCGATATCTCCATGATGGAAATTCCGTTTATGCAAAAAAATCAGAGGCTCAAAGGCACTAACAACAGTCCAGTCCATAGAAAGGCACCAAAAGGGAGCCAAAGTGTGGATCGATTTAGTTCATGCTGCGTCAAGTCACTGTGTTTGACTGTCTGTGTGTCTTTGTCTGAGGAAGGTATACCAAGGAAGGGAACAACCAGAGCAGACCAGTTGAGAAGCAGAATGAGTGAGCAGACCTGTTAATTCTTAGGGCTCGTATTCTCGTCGGTTAAGGAAGCCCCCTAACACCTTTTCCTAAGCGACTTATTTTGCCTATTACACCTTCCTGTCCCTCTCCGTGTTACACAAATTGTTTTAATATCGCCATTCTCAGCATAAATCGCTAACGAAGAGGTGCTAGGGAGCTTCCTTAGCCGGAGAAAATACGGACCTTGCACAAGAGTTAGACGAAATAGGGTAAAAGAGAGCTACATACCTATAATGAAAATCTCCTGCAGGTAGACATAAAATTCGAAGGAGCACTGTTAAATTCCCCGCAAGAAGAGAGGCACGAGTGAAAAAAAGAGAAGAGCAGAAAGCCGGAAAACAGTAGAGGAAGGCTCATTCTCATCATCACCATCATCATCATTATCATTATCTTCCTCCTTCTCCTCCTCCTCCTCCTCCTCATCATCATCATCATCATCATCACCTTCCTCCTTCTCCTCCTCCTCCTCATCATCATCATAATCATCATCATCATCTTCCTCCTCCTCATCATGATCATTATTATCCGTTTGATCCTCTTCCTTCTCATCATCATCACTGTCCTCCTGTTCCTCATCCTCATCACCATCACTGTCACCATCATCATCATCCAGCATCACTCACCAAAGACCTCTCCCATCCTTCCCCAACCTGACCTCCTGCTTCTTAGCCAAATCCATTTCATACCAGACAACACCATCAGTCTTAATACCAGCCAGTTTCTCCACACCATCACACACACTGCCAGCAAATTTTCCCTTCTCGATAAATTGCCCTGGCTAAACTTAATTAATACTAACTCACGGTAATCAGAGAGGAATTAATGAGGCACGTAACCAATCAGGGCCTTTTGTGACCTGAAGTAATTAGCCAACTCGGGAAATGAGCTCTTGGGATGGGCTACGGAAGTGACGTCATGAGCTGTGTGAACTGGGGGAGAGGTGGGATTATGGAGAGAGAGAGAGAGAGAGAGAGAGAGAGAGAGAGAGAGAGAGAGAGAGAGAGAGAGAGAGAGAGAGAGAGAGAGAGAGAGAGAGAGAGAGAGAGAGAGAGAATCACACAGACCCCTTGGTTCCAGTGACATAATTCGGACTTATTACTAACAGACGAATTAAGCAATAATCACAGAAAAATAAGAAAAGGATAGTATAGAAAAAGGCTCTCTTCCAACCCTCCAAACCCTCCGGCAGTGTTGTACAGGAAAAAAGTGAGAAGCACTACCTTGATAACTGAAATACCTGAAGGAAATTTTATAGGACAGACGGTAGTACTGAGAGAGAGAGAGAGAGAGAGAGAGAGAGAGAGAGAGAGAGAGAGAGAGAGAGAGAGAGAGAGAGAGAGAGAGAGAGAGAGAGAGAGAGCAACTAAACAGTCTACACAAATGAGGTGCTTGGACAAAGAGAAGATGAGAGAGAGGGATAACTAATGAAAATGAGATTGTAAAGGAGGAGACCCTAATAATGGTGAACTAGAGCCTTTAACAACACTTATCTACACTAACTTAACAGCCAGGCATAGTTAGGTCGATAATGCCTCTCTTGAATACACAGACACATCATCATCATCATCATCATCATCATCGGTCATTTCAGCCATCATACTCTTCCTCATCATCGCCTTCGTCTTTATAATAATAATAATAATAATAATAATAAATAATAATAATATAATATAAATAATAAAAATAACAATAATAATAATAATAATAATAATAATAATAATAATAATAATAAAACTAATTACCAGTCATACATTTTACACATTTCACTTTTAATTTCTTTACTTAAATGAAGCTACTTTAATATTTTTAAGCTTAGCAGAGACATGTCGAACTGAAGTAGATGAGAGAGAGAGAGAGAGAGAGAGAGAGAGAGAGAGAGAGAGAGAGAGAGAGAGAGAGAGAGAGAAGGGGACGGGAAAGAGAATTACAAAACCAAGTAACACGAATGAATGGATTATTTTTCCATCCACGTTAATATAATTCCTGCTAACACAATAATCCCGGCCACATTATAGTCCTGACCCAGTTATAATTCACATAGTACCTCGAATAATTCCCCTCAGTTATTTCTATTAAATTATTCAGAGGCCAGTGTATATCATAATTCATTTTCGCAGCCATACTCACTAATGCATGTGGCTCTAGTGTGTTACGTAGAGAGAGAGAGAGAGAGAGAGAGAGAGACCAAGCATGAAATAGTGGACAGAAGAGTATTTTTGCTTAATTTTGCGATCAGACTCTTTATAAATGCTATTAAGCATTATCCACACTACGTACATACATACTCCACACTACCTACATATATACATACTTCATAATACACACATTAATACATACTCCATACTACACACATACTACACACACACATACATGCTCTATACTACATACTTACTGGGGCTGTCTCACTTAGGACTGGAAGGATGGTATTAGCGGGAGTGTTTTTCGGGTATTCCTGCCTCAGCCTGGTATCGAGGTAGCGTCCTTTCAAACAACCTACTACTTCTATAATCACTAATCCACTACCAGATATCCCCCCTCCCCTGTTGCCTCATGTGCAGGATCATAAACCATCCATTCCATCCCATATAGAACCTCTCTCTCTCTCTCTCTCTCTCTTAGATAATTATTTCTCAGTATTTCCACTTCTTATACCGGGACCAATTTACCAGCCGCCAGAGAAACGAGTCTCTTTTCTCAAGACGAAGGCAAGACGCTGGGAGCTTTACATTAAGGACCGCCTCTATTACTATGCCTTTTCATGCTCGTTCCACAAATGCCAAGAGACTGACAAAGGAGGCTGGGTCCGGGGCGGCTTTGAAATGGAACTTTATTACCAAGCAAGATACAACCCACAAATAAACAGGAAAATGCTTATGATATTTCCACTCCACCGCAGTAAATACTGTACTCGTATTACAGAATTATTTATCATTCAATCATGCACTGCCCCTTTAGGAGCGTAGGGGCCCA
>NC_137040.1:22174781-22179781 GCF_032717465.1 Coenobita brevimanus | reverse complement strand
AAAATTATTAAACTTTACTATCAATAAGAAACATCAGCCTTTTTTCTTCATATTCTACACCTCATTGGTTGGTTCACCAAGAGTACTTTATTGAATACTGGTTTCCAATCTTTATAATAAAGGACGAAGGCAGATTCAGAACAGCACAGGGAAGAGTTATGTATAACCCACTGCAAAATGTACTTTATTATTAACAAGAAAATATTGTTAACATGAATATTAACAAGAAAAGCTTAATATTCTAAGGATATTCACCGACATCAGTTAAAGAATATACTCGATCTCCAAATGACACAGCGAAAGAAATAGAATAAAACTTCATGCTGTACAAAGAAAATCATATATCTGTATTTCTTATGAACCGTACCGACTTCATTTCCCATTCATTCCTCAGTCTACCCCTACCACACTTCCCTTACTTCATTTCCCACTCATTCCTCAGTCTACCCCTACCACACTTCCTTTACTTCATTTTCCACTCATTCCTCAGTCTACCCCTACCACACTTCCTTTACTTCATTTCCCATTCATTCCTCAGTCTACCCCTACCACACTTCCTTTACATCATTTCCCATTCATTCCTCAGTCTACCCCTACCACACTTCCTTTACTTCATTTCCCACTCATTCCTCAGTCTACCCCTACCACACTTCCCTTACTTCATTTCCCACTCATTCCTCAGTCTACCCCTACAACGCTTCCTTTACATCATTTCCCACTCATTCCTCAGTCTACCCCTACCACATTTTCTTTACTCCGATACTGATTCATTCTTTTCTTATTCTTTCCCACACTTTTATTTTCTCATCCTTCTGCACTCATTCCTCTCAATTATTCCCTACCTCCATCCCTTGCATCCCTTTATTTGCTATACAGTAGTACCTCCCTCAGACACTCCTTTCATTTCATTCTTCCTTCCCTGTCTCCCTCCCTCCATCCACATTCTTTTCCTCCCGTTCCTCACTTCCTTCTTCCTGTCCTCCCGCTTCCCCTTCCACTGCTGAGTCACTTTTTGCCCCCCCCCCCTCCCTCCTTCACTGACTGACTCCTCACTCTCTCTCTCTCCCTTCCTCCCTCCCTCCCCTGTCTTCCTTCTCCCACACACATTCGTACCTCCCCCTCCCTTCCTCACGTCTTCTTCGCCTCCTTCACTTCCTCCCCACTTGATACTATCTCGAAAAATGGTTCAAATTGGACTTTGTGTGTGTGTGTGTGTGTGTGTGTGTGTGTGTGTGTGTGTGTGTGTGTGTGTGTGTGTGTGTGTGTGTGTGTGTGTGTGTGTGTGTGCGCGTGTGTTATATTTTTCAGTGACGCACATGCATATACTGCCTTGGAGATAAAGACGGTCGACCTGTAACTATTAACACCAGCAATAATTCTCTTAAATACAAAACAAATTCATTCCAGCCTTGAGTAGGAAACGAGAAGTACACATGGATACTGTCCTTAATCAACAGGATGGAACAACGCATTACTGCCCAAACACAACCTATCCCGTTACTTACAAGGCCACAGACTCAACTCGTGCCACACAAAAACCCAGGGCCATCACACTCCCCTACTCCTGTCCCTCTTTTTTTATTCTATGGAGCTCCTTGAAAGACACAGTTTACATACACAATTCACAGGCAATGAAGGGCACTGAAGGAAAACACTCGCAAGCATATTAGGAACATTACAGGTGAAATTAATGTTAGGAATGGTAGTTATCAACACGAACAATTGCATTCCAGCCTCAAAAAACCGCAATTCCTTATTTCCATATCTTGTGAGAATCTAAAGAAAGAACTCCGCGTATGTTTTTTATTCCTATGCAATAATCCACCTTAAAAAAATCGGAACATATATCCACACATCATAAAACCGATCACTCAATTAAGGAGGCATTTCTGGACCATATATCACATACTTATCCTTCCCTTCTGTTTCCTTCCCTTTGTACCTCCATCTTAAACAATCCCTTCCCAGCTTCTCTCACTTTCTCCGTCTCTTGCTCCTCTCCTTCTTCTCTATCCCTCCCTCCCCTCTCCTGTTCCCCTTATTCTCCCCAGCTCCCGGTCCGCCCCTCCATCATTATCCATCATCAGCTCATCACAAGCAGGGGGGACTAAAGAAAAGACCCCCCTTAGCTCCCCCATCCCCCTTTCATGAATATCGCCACTGTCCCCCCTTCAGCTAATCACCCCACGCCCCCCACCTACTCTCCTCCCTCCTCCCCACCCCCTTCTTACTTTCTGTTTCCTCACATTCTCCTTCCTTTACCTCTCTCTCTAGCTCCCCTTTCTCCCTCCTCACCCCTCTTTTCACCGCATGCCTTCCCTCGTACATTCCTCCCTCCATCCAAACCCCTTTCCGATACCTCCTCACTTCCTCTCTGCCTTCTTGCCTCGTTTCCTAAGTTCCTCCCTCACTTCACTTCTCCTCTATATCCCTCATTTTTCCACTCTCTCCCTTCTACCCTTTATCTTCATCCCTTTAACCTATCCCCTTCCCTCCCTATCCTTTTCCTCCATACCTTCACTCCGTCCATCCAGCTCTCCTTCCTACTCTCTTCCGTTCTGCTCTTCCCCTACTCTCATCCACAGCCTCACCCCCAATCTTCTCCACTCCCCCCACACCCACACTCTTCTCCATTCGCCCCACACCCTCACTATCACTCTTCTCCATTCCTCCCACACCCTCACTCTCCTCCATTCACACCACACCCCCACTCTTCTCCACTCCCCCCCACACCCCCACTCTTCTCCACTCCCCCCACACCCCCACTTTCCTCACTCCTCCCCAGCACTACCCCCACCGTCCTTCCCCTGACGCAGGAGAGGTATGAGAGATTAATTAAGAAGAAAGGAAGAGGGGTAAGAATAGATATTAAGGAAGGGAAGTGAAAAAGAATGAGAAGGTGAATTCTGCTGAGAAAAAAATGTCGAACACTACGATGATGATTGTGTGTGTGTGTGTGTGTGTGTGTGTGTGTGTGTGTGTGTGTGTGTGTGTGTGTGTGTGTGTGTTTTATTAAATTTATGTGTAACTTTAAACTGTAGGGATTAGACACAGCCTTCACTGACCCCTTTACAAGCATCTCCTCTATGCTGAAGAAAATCGTCTGGTGGATTTCCCGTCGCAACTCAGATATATTTTACAGGAGGAACTAGAGAAGGGAAGATTATGGACCCCTTTCCTTGATCATCCTGCAGAAAATGGTTATAACCTACTGTAATTTCCGGGTCGTCACTTATGATTTATTTATGATGTTAGAAAAGGACAAAGAGGGAAATTCTACAGCCGCCTCGTCCCTCCTGCATTCAGAACCTGAGTTACGACAGCGAATTAATTTTTACGTTTGTGTACCCCGATCGTGAAGGGTTAAAAGGAGGTGGTTTTAAGAAATTTATATTCCCTCAAGACAAATGGCTTTCCTCCATGATAAATTTAAGGTAGTTTGATGGTTGCCAATACTAAATCGCCCATAGGTAGTTGCTCAGAATTCAGGTAGCAGTAGCAATAGCAAACTACATAAACTTTTCGCTAAAAAAAAACGGTTTATGACTAGAGAGAGAGAGAGAGAGAGAGAGAGAGAGGATGTTGATTATGAATACAAGACGCCTGGCATACATTCATACATACACACATTCATATACATAACAAAAACAGATATACTGCATACATAGATACTTAGATGGGTTGACAGACAGATGGACATACAGATAAAGATATAAAAATAATTACAGATAAAAAAAAGGGATACTCAAGAGCATAACAACTTATATTCAAGAGCATAACAAATAAAAAAAAATAATAATAATGAAGATGAAGCCTAAGGGGAAAAAAAACCATCAGCAAAAAGGAAGGCAATAAATTAAGAAAAAAATACTAGCATAAAGAAATAATTATTCACGAGAGAGAGAGAGAGAGAGAGAGAGAGAGAGAGAGAGAGAGAGAGAGAGAGAGAGAGAGAGAGAGAGCGAGAGAAAATAAGGCGGGGAAAAATGTTTCATCCTCATTACAGCCTCTTACGGGAAATTATTATGGAAATTTTACGATACTGAGTTTTATTAAGTCTCTCTCTCTCTCTCTCTCTCTCTCTCTCTCTCTCTCTCTCTATCTATCTATCTGTTTATCCACTCATTTATCGATATGTATTTTAACCATATTCCCTATTATTCAACAGGACAAGGCATAAAAATCACCTCCAAATAATTATCTACTTGTGTGTTTACGTGTATGTATGTAATTATGGATGTGTTATTGTGTGTGTGTGTGTGTGTGTGTGTGTGTGTGTGTGTGTGTGTGTGTGTGTTTAATTTACCAAGGTTTTTCCCTAATATACGAGAGACTAAGACATCAAAACCTGGGCCAAAAAGTGCTGATGGAACAATAAAGTATTCATCGACCTTACGCTAATAAGGTAAAGGGGGGACGGGGGGCGAGGGAGGGGGGTGGAGGTGGAGGGTAAAGGGGCGGTGGGGAAGGAAGGAGTGGGGGGGTAAGAGGGGAGGAAGGGGTGGGGGTAAGAGGGGAGGGGGTCTCATTTTTGGACCCTCCCCCGAACAAGATGGTGCCCTCATTGTTTACTGATGAGGCAGGGGCAGAAAGATGCGATTTAATAAGAGTGTGGAGGAAGGGGGGAGGATATGGATTAATGAGGGAAGTGGGGGAAAGGTGAGGGATGGGGTGGGGGTAGAGGACTAGAGGGATGACAGAAGGAGAGGTCAGAGGGGAAGTGAAGGGGAGAAAATGAACGAAGGAAAGAAAGGAAGGGATAGAAGTGATGAAGAGAGAAAGCCTGAGTGAATGAATGAGGGCAGAGGAATGGTTGAGAGGTAGAGAGAAGGACAGAAGAGGCTAGAAGGGGAACATACGAGGGAAGAAAGTACTCATTCACAATTCTCACCATTCGCTACACCAAGCACTGGGACCGCTCGAGCTCTTGTGCTTTGAATATACGTAATGAATAGTTAATTTTTCTTTTTCTCACTTTATATATATTAAACCACGTAAAA